>NC_080164.1:10505989-10705989 GCF_950295315.1 Erinaceus europaeus | reverse complement strand
AGGCAGGGTGGGTCTCAGGCAAAGCAATGATTATGTAAATAGACCACAGCATCAAGCAATGCAGGGGAGCTGGCTTGATGCCCAACAAGGTGTGGTATGGAACTGCAATGTGGTTTTGACTTGCCTTTTTCTGCTAGTGCATTAGAACGCCTCTGCATTTATCTGTGGGCCATGTGTGTCTCTTCTTTAGAGAACTGTCTATTCATATCTTCCACCCACTTGTTAACTGGGTTATTCTTTTTCTTTTTATTGAGCTATAGAAGTTATTTATAAATGTTTAATTTTAACTACTACTTGACTGAAGCGTATGCAAATATCTTTTCCCCTTTGCTGAGTTTCCTGGTTATCCTTATGGAATTTTTCTTTTGAGGTGTAAGAGCTTTTTAGTTTGATATCATCTCACTTATTCATTTCATTCCTTTTCTCCATTTCCTCACCAAGTCACCTCTTGATTTGCTGACATAAGCTATTCTCACAGGTTTAAGTTTCTTCCATTGGCTTTACACTTTTCCCATCAGGCCATTGTCTCCAACACTCCTTCATGACTGACATCCTTAAGGACATGACACAATTTTTTTCGTTTTAGGTTTAGTGGTATTTGACCCATCTGTGTGGTAGTCATGTAGTTAATTTTACAATCTATGGCATTTATGAAGAAAAAAACACTGGTAATTATTATACCTGGAAGTAGGCATGAACTGGGCATATCTTTTCCCATTTTTTTAGATGAAATGGATACACTTTGTGTGATATAATGAGTAAATTTCAGTAGAAAGTCTAAATAAATGAACCACTAAAAACTATTAAAGTCATTGGCCCCTTGGAATATACCTAAAATAGACCTACCAGCTTTTTCCAAAATGGAGACCCCAAATCTTCATCTGTAATAGTCCAGGCTTTAGATCCATTACTAGTCAACAATGTATTTGGCTTTATATCTTGAATCTTTTTTAGCCACCAGGTTCCAGATGCTAGCATGATGACTTCCCTGGACAGACAACTCCATCGATGTGTCCTGGAGCCCCTCCTCCCCAGAGCCCCACCCCACTAGGGAAAGAGAGAGACAGGCTGGAAGTATGGATTGACCTGCCAATGCCCATATTCAGCAGGGAAACAATTACAGAAGCCAGACCTCCCACCTTCTGCATTCCATAATGATCCTGGGTCCATGCTCCCAGAGGGATAAAGAATAGGAAATCTATCAAGAGAGGGGATAGGATATGTAGTTCTAGTGGTGGGAATTGTGTGGAATTGTACCCCTCTTATCCTATGATTATTTATAAATAAATAAATAAATGCTGAGGGTGGGAAGGAATATTTTTCATCTATGCTACTGAATATTAAGAAAGAAACCTGGATACCTGATTGGGACTTTTTAACAAGCAAGGAAGAAAGTCCTTAAGGGAAATAAATGCTGTGCTTTGTTGATTGTAAACAAAGGGAATTATGGAATATGTACGTTATTAACATATGGTTGAAGTCATGAGCATATACAGACCTATAGCATAGGACATAAACTCCTGAGGGGTTGTGGGTATTAAAGATTACTTAAACAATCATTTGGGGGAATTTCACCCTTTTCTGAGTCCCCTGCTACTGCAGCTGCCACAGTCTCTACTTCATTCAGGACCCATGCATCGTATTGCTGAGTGCTGGGGAAGTAAGTTCAAGCACTTATAGTTCCTGCCACATGTCTAGCTAGCCTTTTTCTCCTGGCCATTTTCCTATCATGGTTTTTTATGTACCAAATAAACCTGCTGCTTTTATGAAACCCACAAAAACTCTCCACCATTTTTACTCTTTGCCTATAAGGTTCTGTATTACAGCTGCCTCACTTGTATGGAAATTTGTCATCCTGTAAGGTCTAGAAAGATGATAAATTTCATCTAAAAAGATGAAACATATTTATGATCTTCACATTCCTACTGAGAAACATTTGCAGTGTGTGTGTGTGTGTGTGTGTGTGTGTGTGAGAGAGAGAGAGAGAGAGAGAGAGAGAGGAACTTGGGCAAGACAATGAAAAGAAACCAGAAGTAAAAGTTAGAAATATAGATATAGATATTTAAAATGGACCCTTTGAAATATGTGGGGCTATGTATAAGCTTGATAGAGCTTAGGGAAAACTCCCCCCATCCTTGGAAGGAGGTCTGAGAAGACACCCCCTTGATAGTCTCTCTCAACTGAGATGAGCAAAGGGGAAAAACAGTCTCTCAGACTTAGTTCTTTCCTTTAAGACTCTCAAGCCCACAGAAACCTCACTGCCTCTCCCATTAACTGCAGGCCACATGGCTTCCTGCCTTAAGGTTCATTCAAAGTTCACATAGTCACCCAGAGTTCAAACAATCACCTCACTTTTGATCACTAGAGAAAGCATACTCCATCAAACACCTCCTTGACTTCAGTCTATGAAACTCCAAACTTTATTTCCATATAGCTTTGATAATGACCATTTCTGTTTATCTTCTCTCTATCTCACCCTGCTGGTTTAACCCCTATGTTTCTTTCAAATACCTTTGGATAATTAAGTTGCTTGCATCATGGAGAATAATTGTCTTGACCTTTATGTATCTCATCAGTTTCTGTCATACCAGCCCCCTACCATAGGGGAAAGCTGACCTTTAAGAAACCTGTAATTTCTGACATGTTTGAAATATGTCCTTTGTCTGAATTCATATTTAAGCCCATGTCCATCTGCCATTAAATGAGAGTGTCCCAATTCTCATCGGTGTCTCCTGTCTCTATTTTGAGTCATCTCTTGAGCGAGCGAGGGAGAACCTGCCGTTTACCTTCCTTGCTGGAATTCACCTCACATAAGCTCCAGCAGGAATATAACTAAAATAGGCCTACTAGCTACCTAAAAATTGAGACCATCAAATCTTCATCTGCATTATTCCAGCCTTTAGGTTCATGATTCGTCAACAATTTGTATGTTAACTCTCTTTTCAGCCACCAGGTTCCAGATGCTACCATGATGCCAACCTGACTTCTTTGACAACCCCAACAATGTGTCCTGGAGCTCCTCTTTCCCAGAACCCCACCCCACTAAGGAAAGTGAGGCAGGCTGGGAGTATAGATAGACCTTCCAGTGCCCATGTTTGGGGTGGAAGCAACTACAGAAGCCAGACCCTCCACCTTCTGCATCCCACAATGGCCCTGGGTCCATACTCCAAGAGGGATAAAGAATAGAAAAGCTACCAAGGGAGGGGATAGGATACAGAGTTCTGGTTTTAGGGATTATGTGGAGTTGTACCCCTCTTATCCTATGGTTTTTGTCAGCATTTTCTTTTTGTAGATAAAAAATTTAAAAGAAAAAGTTAAACAGAATTACCATATGAACTGGCAAGTCTATTTCTAGTTATTTAGTGGGGGGAAAAGAAAGAAAAGAAAACAATATATATCCTTATGTCAGCCAGTCATATTTTTATGAGTCTAGGCAATCACTTAGCCTTGAGGGTTCAGAGTTCTTCACCAGAAAATGTGGGAAGAGCACTTATTTGGACCATTATTCTCACCAGCTCTTTGTTGTTGTTGAGTTTTGAGAACTAAGAAAGAAATAAAAATTTAGTAATGAATAAAGAAGGAAATTCAATGGGAGACTCTGGTATCAGTTTGAGGAATAATGATTGACAGATGTGAAAAAATGTGAAGGCTCATCCTTCATAATGCTTTGTTAACACCTTCTATTTCCAGGATAACAGGACTCAACTGCTTGTGTCCTAACATTGCAGTGTGTCTCCTTGTGCTTAAATCCTACCCAGAATCAGTCTAGGACCATCCGTATCAATTTGTTCATTGTATGCTCAGTAAATGATGCTGAAAAAAAAAAAGAAAGAAAGAAGTTAGAGATAACCTTTAGTTACAAAGAAAATACCTAGTTATATTCTTTATTCTCTGAGGAGGAACGCCTCATTATAGAAAGATTTCATATGAAATGACAATGTGAATAAAAATGCTGGAGTTGAAAAGAATGAAAAAAGCAGTTATCTAGGATTATGCCATTAAAAGAGACTAGGAATGTTTAGAATTTGATTTACATGCTGTAGAGCTTGATAGTGATTTGGTTTTCCTCCAGTATTTCAAATATGTTTTAGAAATGAAATAATAAAGACATTAAGATTGCAAAACAGCTTAGTGATAAGCTCCAATGTAAAATCAGTATACCGTATAAAAGGTCTTTAAAATAAAATGTATGGAGACAAAGGTGATTCTAATGAAATTTTATCTCTTGGGACATATATAGTCAAACTCCGGTGTAAGTGCTTTTTATTATATTCCTTTGTACACAGCCAGAACTTTTAATTCTTTTAATACTGATATGGCTGAGCAGGCCTCTTTGTGTCTGTAGATTTTATATTACTATGGAATATTTGTATATAAATGTTTTCATCAAGTTACCAAATCAGTGATATTTTATGGAACGTGGCGAGCAGAATTAAGTTTATTTGAAGAGAAGAACATGTTTCATTGCTCCTACATTCTTAAACATAAAGTTTTAAATTTTCGCCAGTAATTTAAATATAAATTTCTAACAAAAAATATACAAGTATAAAGATTAGTTTATTTCAAGGAGTTAAAGATGAACTTAGATGAAACACTAAGTCAAGTGATGTAGGGCCTTGAAAAATTCTCCTTGGGGGGACCTCAGAGAACATGTAGGGTTGAATCCTATAGTCTCATTTTCAGAGATATGAACCCCCAAGCATCCAGTTTTGTATGAACTCTTACAAGTGCAAGCACTTGCATTATTAATAAATAATCTTACCTATAAAAAATTAATAGTTATTGGAGATTTGGGGATGGACTAAAAGAATGAAAAGAAAAGCTTACTTATAATTGTTGGAGAGAGAACTTTTGCAGTGGTCGAGGAGCTATCAGACTGAGAAAACCTAAAAGATGGGAGCCACTTACAATATGTTGGATCTGAAGTTCTGGAAATCAAGATAAACATGCCGTTTGAAAACTAGTAGTAAATAGAAGTGTAAATGTGTCTGAAATGCTTTACTTAACAGTAGCTATTTCTCTGCTACTAACTGTGTGGTCTAGAGTGCTTTATGCTTCATCATCTGGTAAAATGGAGTTGAAACAGGTGATGTATAACAGCTCTGTTATGTGTAACTAAATAAACACTTGGATATACAAATCAAGAGTAGAGACATTTCATCGAATATATACCCTTTTTTGTCCATAAGTAGAGTTCAACTATGGATGCCTAGTCAAATATAGTGCAGTCTCTCTCTCTCTCTCTCTCTCTGTCTATGTCTCTGATGAGAGGAAGGTCCGGCAAAATAGCTCACTTGGATAGTGCAACCTGCTTTGTCATGTGTGTGACTGGGGCTTGATTCCATCACCCACTGCACTCTAGGAAGGTTCAGTGCAGTGGTGTCTTTCCCTCTCTCTCTGTCACTATTTTTTCATCTCTTAGTCTGAAAAAGTTGGTCCAAATAGTGATGCCCCAGTAACTACATTTTAAAAAAGAAGGATGTGAGAAATGCAGAGTGAAACTGTACAATTAAGGTGTATCAATGATAAAGTGCTAAACATAAGTCTATAAACTCTTGCCATTTATGCCCCTACATTTCCTAAAGATTTAGCTCTACCATGAAATCTATATATCACTTGTTCTTCTAAAACTCTAGCAAGTTCTATATTTTAAAAATAAATGAGATTGGACAAGGAGATAGCACCAATGGTAGAGCAATAGAATATCATGCCCAAGAGCCTAGAGGTTCCAGGCTTAATCCCCATATACCATAAACCAGAGCTGAAGAGTACTCACACTTTCTCTCTCTCTCTCTCTCTCTCTCTCTATATATATATATATATATATATATATATATGTGTGTGTGTGTGTGTGTGTGTGTGTGTGTGTGTGTGTGTCTCCTCTTCTCTCTTCCATCTCTCAGAAAGAAAATATATATATATATATATATATATATATATATATATATATTGCCACCAGGATTATCACCTGCACTACAAATCCACTGTGCCTGGTTGCCATATATTTTTTTCTATTTTATTTGAAAAGACAGAGAGAAAATGAGGAGAGGAGGAGACATATATAAAGAGAGAGATAGATACCTGCATACCTAATTGTCCTTCTGTGAAGCATCCCTCCCTGCAGGTGGGGAACAGGGGTTTGAATTCGAGTCCTTGTACATAGTAACATGTCGTGCTAGCTTCGCGGGCGGGAGAGAGAGATGACCAGGGACTCATGGCTGAGCTGGGAAGCAGTATCTCTTTATTGACGAGCAGAGATGCGGTTCAACAATCTAATCTCTTCTAATCACAACACAATTCTGTCCTGCATCTCTCCTGAGGCAGAAGAGTCAGGAAAAAAAGGAAGTACATAGGATAGGGGGCGGGGAGAAGGAAACCAGTGAGGATTAAACAAATGTCCCGGAGGCAGGGGGGTGCTTGGTTAACAGTGGTTATGTAAATAGAACACAGTGCCAAGCAGGGGGGACCAAACCAATGAAACCAAAGGAGTCTTAGCAGCAGAATTTAGAAGCAGACCAACAGTAACATGTGTTTGAGTGGTGATAGGGGAGATACAGAGGTTGAGAGAGCAAGAGAGACACCTGCAGACCTGTTTCACTACTCCTGAAGTGTCTCCCTGCATGAGGGGATAAGACACTCAAACCTGGATCATTGTACTTGGTTATGTGAGTGTTCAACTGGGTATGCCAGTGCCCTATTCTGATGTTTTTACCTGGTTTAACATTAGTTTCCCATCCAAGACAGTCTTGGTGTTGTGACACTACCTCTCTGCCTCAGGCTGATGTTTCTACTCAACTCACTGAGAAATTAGTAGGGAAGGAAGATCTGGCGGGGAGAGGGGGGTATCCTAGTTCTGACATTCTGTTTGGTTGATTCTTTATTTGCTTTGTGTTTTGAGGCCATTGTTTTGTGGGACTCTGAGTATCCTAAATCCTTTCCTCAGGAAGCAAACCAGTCAGAATGTACAATGTATTAAGGACACATCACTCAACTTCGAACCAATTTCAATTGCTCTAATCACACCCCTGAGCTCAGGACCCCCATTGAATAATGTGGGCAATAAAACACGATACCAGTAGAATCTTCTTCCCTCCAGCCCTGTTGCTTTCCTTTCCCAAGTTGCGAATACCTGAGCTTCCTCTGTTGCTCCAAGGACCCGCGTGTTGATGTGTTTATCAGACAGGGAAGCATTAATGCTAATACTCTGCTGGTTTCAGAGACTATCCTCACTATGAAACATTCACTTAACATAGGACACAATGAGATCAAGAACTTTTTTTTACCTTTCTTTTTAAAATTTTTATTCTCTTTTGTAAATGTTTTTATTTATTTATTACTGCATAGAGACAGAGAAAAATTGAGAGGGGTAGGGGAGCTAGAGAGGGAGAGAGACAGAGAGACACCTGTAGCCCCACTTCACCACTCGTAAAACTTTCCCCCTGCAGGTGGGAATCAGGGGCCAGAACCTGGGTCCTTGTGCACTGTGACGTTAGTGCTTAACCAGGTGCATCACCACCTAGTCCTCAGATCAAGAACTTATAATGAGACAGACCTATCTGAGATTGCTTAAAAAAAAAAAAAAACAAGCAAACTGAGGACTGGTTTGGGGAAATGGCTCTACTACATTGAAACGCTTCAGTGCTGTGGTCTCTCCCTCTCCCCTCCCCCTCCCCACTCCCTCCCCTCCCCCTCCCCCTCCCCCTCTCCCTCTCCCCTCCCCCTCCCACTCCCCCTCTCCCTCTCCCTCTCCCCTCCCCTCCCCCTCTCCCTCTCCCCTCCCCCTCCCCCTCTCCCTCTCCCTCTCCCTCTCCCCTCCCCTCCCCTCTCCCTCCCCCCTCCCCCCTCCTTCTCCCTTTCCTTCTCCCTCCCCCCCTCCTCTCTCCCTCCCCCCTCCCTCTTCTCTCTCTCCCTCTTTCTCTCTATTTACAAAAAGGCTGGGGCCATTTATCCAGGTTACTAAATATATAGACTTTATTAATGAGAGAAAAAAATACATTGGAATAAAGGGCAATTTAGTAGTGTCTGCCACCAGTTAGTGTGTGATATTTTATTTACCGGCCTGGCAAAATGGAGATACTATTACCTTCTTCCTCTACTTCCTTTTATGTCAAAGGCCAAATGGGACACAATGCCTAACACTTAGCTATAACTTAATACACATCACCTCTTGTCTTACCTAGGGCCGTCTTATACAGGATCATTAACAGAGTGACTTAAACAACAGAAATGCATTTGTCAGAATTCTGGGTGCTGGGAAACCTCAGATGAAATTGTTAGGAAGCTAATTTCATTCAAAGCCCTCTTGTCTTGGACTCTCCTGGACAGAGATGAGTTGGGGTACTCTTTCTAAAGACACTAGTCCTTCATGAATCATCCTCCCTTATCTCTTAATTTTCTCTCAGTTAGTCTCAAATAGTGCCTCTTTGTTGTTGTTGTTGTTATAGAGACAGAAAAGTAGAGAAAGAAGCAGGCAGGGAGAGAGGAAGAGAGAGAGAGACAGACAGACACACACACAGAGAGAGAGAGAGAGAGACCACAACACTAAAGCTCCCTCCAATGAATGAGAATTGGGCTTGGATCTAGGCTGTGAAATTGAGCTATTTTTGTCAGCCCCAAAGACACCACCTCTAAGTAACCACATTATTTGGTGGGCTAGGGTTCCGACATCTACTCTTTTATATATATATTCCCTTTTTGTTGCCCTTGTTGTTTTATTGTTGCACTTATTATTGTTGTTGGTGTCGTCCTTGTTGGATAGGACAGAGAGAAATGGAGAAGAGGGGGAGAGAAAGATAGACACCTAGTGAAGCGACTCCCCTGCAGGTGGGGAGCCCGGGGCTCGAACCATCATCCTAATGCCATTCCCTGTGCTTCAAGCCACCTGCGCTTAACCTGCTGTTGGAGTATGCATTTAAAACGCATTTTCCCATCTGTTGTTGATGTACAACAGGGTTAAGAAAAACATGAAGTCTCGTTGAAACCATACCTCTGATCGTATTTCCAACTGTAATTTTGGAAGAATGGTTACAAGACAGTTTCTCCTTAACACTGTTTCCAAATGCTTTTTCTTACAATTTCTAAAATCTCATTTGACAGAAAAGTAAACCTACTTCCAAATTCCATGATATTTCAGCTCAGTAAATGAGCGGGGACACTTCTCTCCACAGTCCCTGTTAACCGTGTTGACGTCTCCGCTGGCCGATGTTGATGTTCAACCCCACGCAGACCGACCGGGGAACCCCCAAAGTTGGGTCTCATGAGAATGTCCTAGCCTTTCAACATCTTGTCCAACGTCTCCTTCACAAAGGACATGTTCCCAGGTCACTGACGCTCTGGTGGCAGCACAACACCACCACCAGCACCGGGTGGAGAAGATGCTGAAAAGCCTCCCTCCCACAAAGCCCCACATCCCTCAGCTGCGCCCTTGCACAGGGGAGGGGGCGCCCCGCCACCAGGCACCATCGCAACCCCCAGCTGGGGCTGCTCCAGCTGCTGCCCTGACATCTACTTTTAAAGGGAAGATAAATATCAAATCCACAACCCCCTTTGCAGAAGTAAAAACAGTTCCTAAGACTGGGAAGATAACTTACTGAAAACTTGGTTTTTGTTGAGACAGATGTTCTGAAATCCATCCAGGATTTCACATGTAAGCCAGAATTTTATTTTTAAGTCTGGGAATATATGCCAGGGTTTTCTTTTTTAAGCCTTGAGGAAGAAACAGGATCATCCTGCGAAGTGTGTAGTAGGCTTTCTATCCCTCTCAGAAGTCAGGGAAGGGACTGTTTCTTCACTGATGCACCTCACAGAAAATAACATATTCTGGAGATAAGAGTGAGTGGTACTGGCGCCCAGCCAAGTAGGTTTTGGCCACAGGAGAGTTCCTCTGATGTTTAGCTAACATTTGTCTGAGGCTATCTTGGCAAACTTTTCCTCAGAGATCTTTTACACATCTGCCTTCATTCTGGTTTGGTTTCTTTTATCCTATAATAATGAGGATTTTCTATTAGAATGACTTGCTCTAACTCTGAAATTCTAACTTTATACCTTATTTAGCATGTTAAGCAAAAGGAACCAGATGGAAAAAAAGTGCTTAGTGTGTTTCCAGTAAAATCAATTTCTAAGAAGGGCAGAAGTCATCTATTAGGACAAGAGTCAAGACTGATAGCTTTAAGAAGAGTAGAAATCCAGTGGGAATGCTTTCCAGAGTAGTATTCAGAGCACTGGCAGTATTCTGTTAATATATATAATTTCCTTATTAGGTAAAAAAAACCAGAGAATTCAAGAGGAAAGCGGGATACAGGGAAAGAAAAAAAGAAACACCTGCAGCACTCATCCATCACTCCTAAGCTTCCCCCTGCTAGTGGGGATCAGGGACTTGAACCCATGTCTTTGCACATTGTAACATGTATCCTACCAGGTGGGCCACTGCCTAGACCCATTAGAAGTAGTCCATAGAGCAGCAGATATGGGGGGTAGGGGGCATCTCTTTGCCAGACCTGACTAACCCATTCATTTAAAACCAATGCATCTCATTGTAGGTGACTATATATTTTATTCAAAGTGAGCAGTAGGTTAGCATGCCCAGCAGTGGAGCACCCAGTTGAGCACACAAGTTATCAGGCATAAGGACCTGGGTTCAAGCTCCCTGTCCCCACCTGCAGGGAAGAAGTTTCAGGAGCAGTGAAACCATGGTGTGGGCACTTCTATTTCCTTCTCCCTGAATACCCCGCCAGGCAAAATTTCTCTGTGTCTTGCTTTAAGAAAACAGAGGCAAAAATATGGTCCCTGGGAGTGGCAGATTCATCATGGAGGCACTGAGCCCCAGCAATAATCCTGGTGATAATAAAATAAAATTAAATTAAATTAAAACTAGGTGGAAGTCAGGGATAGAGTTCACCCCTTTCACTCACTCCTGGGGCTCCAGTGCATAACAGTGGATTATACCTGGAAAGAGTTTCAAAGCAGATTCTAAGGAAGACTTCTTTTTTTTTTAAGACCCACTTCTCTTTTGTTTATTTTTAATACCTTTATTTATTTATTTATTGCATAGAGATAGCCAGAAATTGAGAGGAAGGAGGAGATAGAGAAGGAGATGTCTGCAGCCTTGCTTCACCTCTTGCAAGGCTTCCCCCTTGCAGGTGGGGACCAGGGGCTCGAACTTGGGTCCATGTAACATTGTAACACGTGCGCTCAACCGGGTGTGCCACTGTCTGGCTCCTGTAAGGAAGATTTCTTAGAGAATTTCAATGGAAACAGGAGCAACTGAAACAAAGATGCTACAGGGTTTTGTGTTTGTTTGTTTTTTGCCTGCAGGGTTATTGCTGGGGCTCAGTATTTGCACTAAGAATGCATTGCGCCTGGCAGCCTTTATTATTATTATTATTATTATTATTATTATTATTATTATTATTAGACAGGACAGAGAGAAATTGAGAGGGAAGAAGAAGACAGAGAGGGAGAGAGACACCCACACACCTGCTTCCTATCCTGCAGGCAGGGAGCCAGGGCAGTGAACCCGGATCCTCTAGCAGGTCCTTGCTCTCCATACTATGTGCGCTTAACCTGGTGCACTACCAACCCGCCCCCAATGCTAAAGATACTCAGCCTGCTTGATTTCATCTGTTCCCGTCTTTCACACTTTTACTGACATCAAGTTCATTTACCTTCCTATGATTGCTTTTATAAATAGAGATATTTGGTGTCTCCAGTAATTTTCACATTATGTAAGTGATGGCATGATTGAGTCTTTTTGTCCCTCCCCATCTTATCACTCCAATTTTAGTTGGAATATTTTAAGGACTAGGACTGTGTTTTTATTCTTCATCGTCTTCTGTGGTTACTGAGCAGATGAGCAAGTGAATGAATGAATTATGAATCAATTTAAAACTGTCTTTGTGGTAAATAGGACAGTCATGGAGATGGAAGTGCTGTTTTTTAACTGTTTTATGTGTGATTAATGGTAGTTACAATATTGTAAGATTACAGGGTATAATTCCACAACACACCAATCACCAGAGTTCTGTGTCCACACTTTCCCATTATTTTTTTTAAAAAAATCTCCCAGTGGAGATTTTTTAAAAATAATTTTATTAGTGATTTAATAATGATTAACAAGATTGTAAAATAACAGGGTTGCAATTACACATAGTTCCCACCACCAGAGTTCTATATCCCACCCCTCCATTGGAAGCTTCCCTATTCTTTATTCCTCTGGGAGTATGGACCAAAATTCTTTATGGGGTGCAGAAGACGAGAGGTTTGGCTTCTGTAATTGCTTCTACACTAAATATGGATATTGGAGGGTGGATCCATACTCCCAGCCTGTTCTATCTGTACCTAGTGTGATAGGACTCAGGAGAGGACACTTTGGTGAGATAGTTTGTCCAGGGAGTTCATGATGGCATCATGGTAGCATCTGAAACTTTGTGGCTGAAAGGTGGTATGATATAAAGCAAATAGTTCAAACAGGCACCAAAAGGTAGGAATAAAGTAAATGAAACTATGGTCCTTTGTGTGGGAAGAAGCTAGGAAGTCTATTTTAGGTATGTTCCACCCATGACTTTAAATTTTTTTTGCCTGAGCCTGATAGCTAACATCCAGGTGGACTAAAATTGTAGTCTGGAAAGGATGGTGTCAGAATTGAGAATAAGACTAACATGCTGGATTAGGGCAGAGAGTAACTCCTAAAAATGAGGAAAGTATATAAATACCATTAACTGTCAACCCCATGTCTATTCATATTTAACACAAGATTCTGGAGTCTTGTTGTTCCTAGGTATCCTCTTTCAAAAAAGAGTGTGATACTGTGGGAAAGTGTCTATAATGAGGAAATCTCCTTTCTAGACTTTTTTCTTTTCATTTCTTTCCTTGTCTCTCTATTCTCTTTTCTTTTTGCCTCCATTGTCATCTCTGCCACCCCACACCTGTGTGAGTCCACCACTTCCAGCAGTCACATTGTTTTTTCTTCAGAGATGAGAGAAGGGAGTGTGAGGAGACACACCCCATCACATTTCTACCACTTGGAAAGATTCCTACAGCAGGTGATCCCCTGTGGTTGGCCCGTGAGCTCAAACCTGGGTCCCTGTATAGGGTAACATGCACACTTTGCTGAATGAGCCATGCGCCAGCTCCCCTTGACTTATAGTCTAAAATCTGCCACGAGGTTGCTATGTGGCCTTGGAGAACACAACTCCCTGAACCTACCACCTAGCTGCAAAATAAGCATTCCTTTCAGTTCAGACATTCCAGGGTTCTTGGAACCGGTCGTTTACATTAAAATACATTAAAATTAAGAAAGAAAGTAGCAAAAGAAACTAACTTAGAAAAGAAGCATTTTCTTTCTTATGGCCTACCAATAGCTAGCAATTACCAACTGCTGCATGCAAAAACACTGATAGCAGTTTTAGGTGCTTCAACTGTATGAATCTGGTGAATTCTGCAGGCTTCTTTATCCCTGTAGACTATTCCATGCCACTTTCACAGATCAAAAAGATATGTCACTAACACAGATGGCCACGGGACCAATTTCACATCCAGGCAGCCTGACTCCAAGGGTCTTTTTGGTTTTGTTTGTTTGTCTGTTTTCTTGTTCTAGTTGCTTCTAGAATAACACCAACCTCCTCTTCTCCCTTCAGAACCACTGGCATCTTCCATTTCCATGCACTGCATTCAAAAGATGAAAGTCTTGTCTGAATACAAACTGCTAATTCAAGAAGAGGTTATGAAAGGACACAATTTTCAGGAGAGAAGAAGAAATATTTGTGAAAGGCTTACTGGGGGCCAGAGGGTTCATTTTATTTGATATTGCAGATACTGGGTTGAGAAAACAAAGTGGGTGGGGGGGGGGAGGACTCTGAACTGACTTTTGCACTGAAAGCAGTTCTCTTCCCGAACCTTAGCAAACAGTTCTCTTCCCGAACCTTTGGAAAAAGTGATCCCCAAGATTGCAACATAACCTAATTTTCCTCTTACTGGGAGGATTCCGCGTGACTCAGTGTTAGAAGGGCTTCCTTGAACAGGCTTTCCAGAACTATCCTGTCTCCATGCGTGCCTACTCCCTCCCTCAACTCACAAGCATATGAGATGCTTAACCAGAACTTTAAACATGGGGTCAAGGAAGATAGCTCAGCAAGGGGACTTTCTGTGATACAAAACATGGACTATGAGCCCATCAGAGTATACAGGTTAATAGGTAAGATAAAAAGCACTCGAGAACTAACAAAAACTGTGTCAGCATTCAATGCCAAGGTCTAGTAGAAATCAGATCTACAAATTATAACTTTAGAGAAAGCAGATGTCTGTAAAATTCAAAAAGCAGTGAGGCTCCAGCCAGCACGGGCAGGAAGTACACCTTGTTTCTGTCTGGGTGCTTGCTATCTGTTCCCTGAAAAAAAGCACTCTTTGCGTAGACAATGCCTCCAGTGCTGGTTTATCAGCAAATGGTTCATGAAGTGTTAGAGCAGTGAGACCAACCATGAAACATAATGGTATCTAACAAAAGTGTAGGTTTGAGTGACAAAAATGAGGGCTGGGGAAAGGCATACCTGGTTGAGATCACATGTTACAATGCCCAAGGTCCCAGGTTCGAGCCCTTGGTTCCCACCTTCAGGGGGAAAGCTTCACAAATGGTGAAGCAGTGCTGCAGATGTCTCTCTGTCTTTCTCCCTCTCTATCACCCCCTTCCCTCTTGACTCCTGGATGTCTCTATCCAATAAATAAATAAAGAGAATAAAAAAATGTTGAAAAAAAAAAAAGAAATAGCTCTCAGCTAGTAGTCTGAAGATGAGCTGAGGCTAATCCTCAAAACTTGTGAGCAGGGAAGCCTAGTTTCAGATTGCTAGAAAGAACTGCTTTACACATTATGTTTGTCATTTTCTGTTGTTTTCCTGTTCTATTTTTTATGTTAGAGGTCAAACAGAAGTTGAGAGGGAAGAAGCAAAGAGCGAAGGAAAGAGACAGACACCTGTAGACCTGTTTGCTTGCATATCAAGAGTCCCCCCTGCAAGTGGAGCTGCAAGGTCTTGAACCCAGGTCCTTCCACATAGGATTGTATGTGCTCAACAAGGTATACCACAGCCCAGCCCCAGTGTTATGTAAACTCTGTGCAAATAGAAAATATATGTTGCTCTTGGGGAAGACTGTCAGGCAGAGTCAAATCCCTTGTGAGCAGAATAGTAGTCTCATGGGAAAGACCAGTGCCTTGAAAATAAGCTGTCACTCATTGATGAGCAGAACATTAACATGGTGACTGTGTAGACCTCTGGTCATAGCAGCATAATATGTAATAGCCAAACCCTGGAAGCAAACCAGGTGTCTAACAACAAATGAAAGCCTAAGAAAGTTGTGGTCTATGTAGACAATGGAATACTACTCAGTAATTTAAAATGGTGGCTTCACCTTCTTCACCTCATCTTGGATAGAGTTTGAACGAATCATGTTAAGTAAGATCATCCAGAAAGAGAAGAATGGATATGGGATGGTGTCACTCATAGATAGAAGGTGAAAAACAAGAACAGAAGGGAAAACTCTAAGCAGAACTTGGACTGAAGTTGGTGTATTGCACCAAAGTAAAAGACTTTGGGGTGGGAGAGAGGGTTCAGGTCCTAGAAGACAGAGGAAGACCTAGTGGGGCTTTAATTATGTGAAAAACTGAGAAATGTTACAAATGTACAAATTATTTTATTTTATTGTTGACTGTAAACCATTAATTCCCCAATAAAGAAATCAAAAATTAACTAATTATTTCTTTTAAATTAATGTAGTGAGTGGAAAGCAGCAGATTCTTTTAATGAAATGGAACAGAGTAGAAAGTAACAGAGTGGGAGTCAGGCGGTAGCACAGTGGGTTAAGCGCATGTGGTGCAAAACGCAAGGACCAGTGTAAGGATCCCAGCGACCCCCTCTCCCCACCTGCAGGGGAGTTGCTTTCACAAGCCATGAAGTATGTATGCAGGTATCTTTCTCTCCCCCTCTCTGTCTTCCCCTCCTCTCTCCATTTCTCTCTGTCCTATCCAACAACGACAATAATGACATCAATAACAACAACAATAATTACTACAACAATAATAAAAAAAAAACAAGGCCAACAAAAAGGGAAAATAAATATAAAAAAAGAAAGTAACAGAGTGTGGAGAGGGCAGGTGTTATTGCATCATGTACATATACATTCCAAGCAAAAAAAAAAAAATTTTTTTTTTCCTCCAGGGTTATTGCTGGAGCTCGGTGCCTGCACTACAAATCCACTGCTCCTGGAGGCAATTATTTCCCATTTTGTTGCCCTTGTTGTAGTTGTTATTGTTATTGATGTTATAGCTGTTGTTGACTAGGACAGAGAGAAGTTGAGAGATAAGGGGAAGACAGAGAGGAGGAGAGAAAGATAGACACTGGCAGACCTGCTTCACCGCCTGTGAAGCAAGCCCCTGCAGGCGGGGAGCCAGGGGCCCTACCCAGGATTCTTGAGTGGGTCCTTGCGCCTGGCCCTTGTGCTTTCCTCCATGTGGCTTAACCCGCTATGCTACCGCCAGCAATGTGTGGATAGACATGTTTGTGTACTATAACGCAACACGAAAAGTATTTCTTAGTAGACTACATCTTTTTATCTTTTTTTATTTATAAAAAGGAAACATTGACTAAACCATAGGATAAGAGGGGTACAACTCCACACAATTCCCACCAACAGAACTCTGTATCCCATCCCCTCCCCTGATAGCTTTCCTATTCTTTAACCCTCTGGAAGCATGGACCCAAGGTCATTGTGGGATGTAGAAGGTGAAAGATCTGGCTTCTGTAATTGCTTCCCCATTGAATATGGGCGTTGACAGGTTTATCTATTCTCCCAACCTGTCTCTCTCTTTCCTTAGTGGGGAAGGGCTCTGGGGAAGCGGAGCTCCAGGACATTTTGATGGGGTTGTCTGTCCAGGGAAGTCTGGTTGGCATCATGTTAGCATCTTGAACCTGGTGGCTGAAAAGAGAGTTAACATACAAAGCCAAACAAGTTGTTGACCCATCATGAACCTAAAAGCTAGAATAGTGCAGATGAAGAGTTGGCGGGTCCTCCATTTTGTAGATATCTAATAGTCATATTTTTGTTATATTCCAAAGGGCCTGTGGCTATACTAGTTTTTTTTTTTCTTCTTCTTCTTCTTCTTTTTCTTTTTTCCCCTGAGCATGAAATCTGATATGCAGGTGGATCCAAGTTATTGTCTGGGGAGATAATGTCATGGCTGGAAAAAGGACCAGAAAGCTGGATCAGGGAAGAGAGTAGCTCCCTTATATGGGAAAGGGGTATAAATATTGTTGACTGTAAACCCCAACAATTTGATGTGGTCTGGGGCCCATATTCAGCTTAGGAGCCTATGTGACCTCTGCATCCCTGTAGATATAAGCTCACATTCTGTGGTCATGAGTAGGAACATTCCAAGGACCCCAATATCAACCCATCTTCCTCAGGTGTAGCATAGAGTATGCTTTCCATCCTGCCTTCAGAGGATGGAACATTCTCTACCAATGTTGATCCACTTTGAGGACAAGGTCCTATGGGGACCTATTTCGTTGTTCCTGATAGAAATGACCAGTAACAATGGAGAGAGGGATTTATTTGAGGTCTAGGCCCATCATGTCTGTTTGAGAATCTCAGGACTCCCCGATTAGGGCCCCAGCTGATGGGGTGGCCTGATAGTGATTAAAGAGTCATCATGAAAGTCTGCCAGAGGAAACTGCATTCTTTTTTTGCTACCAGGATTCTCACTGGGGCTTGGTGCTGGCACTATGGATCCACCACTCCTGGTGGACATTTTTTCCTTATTCATTTATTTTTTCCTGTTTTCTTTGAGAGGACAGAGAGAAATTGAGAATGGAGGGGCAACAGAGAGGGAGAGAGAAAGACAGACACTTGTAGACCTGCTTCATCACTCATGAAGCATTCTCCTGCAGTTGGGGAATGGGGGTTTGAGCCCTGGTCCGTGCACATAGTATTATGTGTGCTTGATCTGGTGCACCACCACCTGGGCCCTGAGACTGTATTCTCTCTAACCCCAAAATCATAAAATCCTTTGGAATCAACTTTGCTATCTAGTGGCTCAATACAATATTTAGACCTATATTTCACTCCATTCAGTATCTCTTGATTCTATACTTACTTGGCCCCATGAGGTACTTCTAGCCATACTTTGCTCTTAAGGACTTAACTAGAGTGGGGGGAGAGCAGAGACAACTGAGTAATGTGGCCAACACCGAAATGCTACAGAGGCTAGTAATTACTCCTCAGTAACTGGAGGTCCTAGAAGAAGCGGTGAAGCTAGGATTTTAGTAATATTTCTAAGATATCTATTGAGATAAAACCTTGAGGAAAAGAGAGGAATTGGGATCATAGAGGAACATGAGAGTAGATGACAGAGCCTCAGCCAAGTTCCAGAGGGCACAGTCTGTTCTAATAGTGGCCCACCACCCAAGTCTACAGAGAAAGCAGCAGGCAGGAAGGACAGACAGCTGATCCATCCATCTCTTTATCACCTCACTTATTCCATTTACCAGCTTTCAACAAGCACAGCCTGGACTTTCTCTCCCTGGGATCATCTCCCCTTTGTCCTGACCCTGGCCAGTCAATAGGTAAAATCACTCCAGTCCAGCAAAGGGCAAGAGGTAGGGAGTGAGATCTCTGGAAGCTGAGACTTGCCATATTTATTTCAGATACATTATTTCTGTGTGGGCTGGCTGTCAGTCTGTAGTAGGCCTCACTCACCTGTCACAAGGTTTGCACTATGGATATGTTAAGACAAGCTAAGTCTTTGGGGGACAGGCCAAAGGCTCTGGCCCAGGGGCTAAAGTCATGTACTTTGGGAAGTCTAGCCTCAGAACATCCCTCAAAGTATAGACTAAACCTACAGCTTTGGAACTTGTTTATCTCCATATCCTGGCTTCAATATTCTCCTCCTCTCCCTCCTCCTTCTCCTTCTTCTCCTTATTCTTCTTCTGTTGCTGCTGCTGCTTCTGCTTCTTCTTCTCCTCATTTTTCTTCTGCTGCTTCTCCTCCTCTTCTTTCCCTCACTCTCTATTCCTATCTCTCTCTTTCTCCTTTTCACTCTCTCCCTTTTTCTTTATCCGTATCTCTCTCTCTCTCCCTCCCTCCCTCCCTCTCTACCCCCTCTCTCTGTCTCACAAACACACACATAAACACAAACACACAACACTATCATCTTCCCCTCACCCTGAAGGAAAGCTGATACTGACACTTGAGTGTGGACCAACTATGAACCCATTTCCCATATTCTTCCCAACACATATACTCCCCGTGAGGCCCACTGGTTCTAGATATAGAATCATTGCACTGGTTCTCTGGCTCAGTCCGAGGACCTTTTGGTGACAAACTAGCAATTAACTGCAATACTGAATAAAGGCCAGTTATACCCTAATAGCATGGACAGAAGAAGAACCTGAAACAGGTTCAGCCTAACAGACAAACAATTCACTAATGATTTGCCCAAGGTTGTCAAGTTGGAGTTGCCGTCACTGTTCCTTTGATTTTCACATAAACCCAGCTCAGAGACTTATTCCCAAATTATTTGAAAGTGTACCCCAGAACAGACACTCTACTAAGACACATAGAGCTATAGAGACAAAATAAGAACTTGGACTTCTGGTTGACCCAGTAACTATCTTAACTAAGGCCTTGTTGGCATCCAAAGATGGGTTTTGGAAGTTTAACAAAATCAATAGTTCTGTTCAGTATTTGCTGAACTTGATTGATTTTCTTTTAAAAATAGTAATAAAATACTAGCTCCAAGTAAAGTAGCTAATGGTTCCGAAAATTTTAGATGGATTTTATTAACTGTGATTTTTTTATAGATTCCCACAATATGAAGAGTAGTCCTGAAAGACCATCATGAACTGCTTGACTTCTTCAGTGTATACTTAGTAAACATAAGGTGGACAGGCCATCACCACCTCCATGGGATCCTGTCCTGGTGAAAACCACCGAGAAGTGCATTGCCCAGTCTAAGAGCTGAGCACCAGTTCACTGCGATGCTTTGCTATATGTTACTCATTCCCATCACATTTGTGCAAACATTTCAGTTAGTATCATCTTGCTAGATCAAAGGGTCAAAATCAAGCAAATTGAAGTTACACAGTTTGTAAGTCACCTCTATTTCTATCATCTGTGTGAGAGTGTAGACTCTATCCCCATGATTGTTGCTACTAAGAATACAAAAGATGCCAGGCTGACTCTACCATCTCCTGCTGGGTGAGGGCCTTTTCTTTTTATGATCTAGAGTCTTACTTGGCTAATTGTTATCTGACTGCATTGTGGAAATACAATCTTATTTTTTTAAACAGTTCAGAGCTAAGCAAATGTAAACCTTATTCTTTAACTTTGGGCTGCTTCTCTTTGCTTTTGTTATATGAGAGAGTTTTTTTTTTGTGTGTGTGTGTTTGTTTGTTTTACCTCAAGATAACGTTATTGATGTAGGAATGAGGAAAGAAGTTACCTGCAGGAATTGTTCTCTAGATTACTAAATCACTTTTAAACAATTCAGTAAGCAAATCCACCGTGTTTTTATTGAAAGATTAATGGTGACCTAATTTCACAGCTTGTAGTTTTTCTGAATTCCAGGAAAGCTAATTCACTATCTAAATTGAGATTGCTTCTTTCTCTTTGTATAACAAAGAAAGGTGTAAGAACTCAGCTAAAAGAAAAAAATACCATAAGCATATTTGGACTCTCTAAAGCAATGTGCTTCTAAATAATTAGAATTTAAAAGGACAAGTAATTTTCTTAGAGATTCTGTTACTAGAGAAATCAAGCACTCCTATAAGCAGAAATTTGACAAGAAGAAAAAGAAAAAACAGGCTAGAGAAAAATTCAGTTCCCTATTCACTCTAGTCACATTCTAAACCAAAACGTGTCTGTCAAAACTGGGCCATTGCTGATGGAATAACAAAGGGAAGCTAATGATTAAATACTCTGTGTGACTTTAGTTGTGTAATGTTGATTTGGATGAGCTGTATAAAATGACTCTGGGTGGCTACTAAAATAATAGGAAATTATATCAGCAGTTGTATGGCCACTGAAATCTAACATGACAGTTTTCAAATCCCCATGGAGTATATGATGCTGTATTTCAAATATACATTTTGATAATAATGGGACAGATGATGAAAGTTGGTTGAGTGACATTTTTCAGATAGCTTAGAAATGAAAAATATTCCTCCTTTCAAAGTTGTGTGTTTCCTGTAGGAATTGATGGACTCTCTTGCTGAACAAGGGAAACAGTGGTCCAGGTAGCAGGGCATTAGCAGTTCTGATTTGAAAGCACTTCATTTTTCTAAATCCCATAGGATTTTTCCTCCAGTGCAAATCATATTTCATTACTGAATCATGAAAAGAATTTAAAAGTGGGATTTATGTGTTTGCTCAGAGTAGAACAGTGTTTTATAAACTTGAGCTGAAAGGAAGTTCACGAGACACCAAGAAACCCCATTCTCTGCTAAGTCTGACTAAATAGTAGAAATTGAAAAAAAGAAAGAAAGAGAGAAAGGAAGGAAGGGAGGAAGGGAGGGAGGGAGAAGGGGGAAGGAAGTGAGAAAAACTACTGCACTAAATTGTGGGTTTTCTCTTTTATTATTTTTATATACTCTTTATTTATTTATTGGATAGAGACACCCAGAAATCAAGAGGAAAAGGAGAGATCAAGAGGGGGAGAGACAGAAAGACACCTGTAACACTGCTTCACCACTCACTAGGTTTTCCCCTCCTGCAGGTAGGGACTAGGGACTTGAACTTGGTCCTTGCACATTGTAACATGTGTGTTCAACCAGGTGCTGGCCCCCACATTTTCTCCCTTCTTCATTTATTAAATGTTCTGAGGTATCTGAATAAAAAGTATGGGATCACATACACAAACAGAATATTTTTAATAGTTAACTACAAATGATTCTGCAACAGATTCTCTGTTGGTTTACGATACTATTTGTGTTGTAGATGATTAAAATGCACTCCAAGACAAGAAAAGAAATTATACTTTTGAAATATCTGTGTTTTCTTAAAGCCCAACTCAGCCACCAGGTTCCAGATGCTAGCATGATGCTGACCAGACTTCCCTGGACAGACGACCCCACCAGTGTGTCCTGGAGCTCTGCTTCCCCAGAGACCCACCCTACTAGGGAAAGAGAGATGCAGGCTGGGAATATGGATCAACCTGTCAACACCCATATTCAGCAGGGAAGCAATTACAGAAGCCAGACCTTCCACCTTCTGCATCCCACAATGACTTTGGGTCCATACTCCCAGAGGGATAAAGAATAGGAAAGCTATGGGGGCGGGGTGGGGGGGGGAGATGGGATACAGAGATCTGGTGGTGGGAATTGTGTGGAGTTGTACCCCTCCTATCCTATGGTTTTGTTAATGTCTCTTTTTTAAAACAAACAAATAAATAAATAACCCAACTGTGCTCCCAGGAAGCGTATATTTCCAGAGTGTATTTTAATTCCAAAAGATGAACTTTTGAGGGAACATTGGAAATTGCTCTGTAGACATCAAAGGGTTTTGTTTGTCATGTTTTACATACACCTACCTGTATTGTATACAGAGAAGGGAACAGATTATGAATGAGAGATGACAACTAATAAATTATGAATCTCTACCAGTCAAGAAATTAAATGACTTGACTAAATACAAGCCACGGAGGTTGATGAAGATAGGCCCTTCCCTCACTCAATGTACTGAAGAGTGAGAATAAATAGCAACAGATTCATTTATTCGTTCAACAAACATATCATGTGTGAGGCGTTGGCAGGAACATTTAAGTGGAATTATTATTATTATTATTATTATTACACCTGGCATTGCAATGAGAAGCATGAAAAGGCATGGTCTCTACCTTTTAAAAAATATGTATTTATTTATTTAAATATTTATTTATTTATTTATTTAAATATTTATTTATTTGTTTATTCCCTTTTGTTGTCCTTGTTGTTTTATTGTACTTATCCTTGTCATCATTGTTGGATAGGACAGAGAGAAATGGAGAGAGGAGGGGAAGACAGAGAGGGGGAGAGAAAGACACCTGCAGACCTGCTTTACCGCTTGTGAATCAACTCCCTTGAAGGTGGGGAGCCAGGGGCTTGAACCAGGATCCTTACGCCGGTCCTTGAGCTTTGCACCATGTGCGCTTAACCCACTGCGCCACTGCCCAACTCCGAGTCTCTACCTTTAAAATACTCTGATTCATGGAACAATGGGAGTAGCCACTATGCAATTATAGTAAAATCGGATATCACTTTAAGGGAAAACCTACAAAGCTTGAGAAACATCCGTTAATTCCCCAGGGATCTGAAGAAAGGTTACAGAAAAAGTTATAATTTTAATAGGAAGGGGACATTCCAGGTAAAGAAAACAGAAATCCATCCTCAAGGACTCAGGGTCATAAGAGGGTTTTTGAAATATTCAGGAATAACATGTTGGTTGGTGTGGCTGTGAACTGAGCGCAGGAGGCTTGTGGAATAACATTGAAAGACATTCCCAGACCCATGACAGTAGAGCAACAGTGAAGAAGCAGGTAGAGGACACATTTTGAAAGTAAACTCAACTGGGGTGAAAGTCGAAGAAAGAGGTTTGGGCTGGCTTCCATGATTCTGACTGGGGCTTATGGAAGACTGTAAAACCAGCTATTCACTAACATCGTGTAAGAATATGTGGGTGAGCTTTTAGATTCAAGGATGGGGAAGTGGCTTATTTAGTGCTGCACTGAATGCTTTGTTTGCGTTGCCCAAGAGACATCCATGTGACTGATGTCACACAGGTGAGTTCACCATGAGTCCTGACACTTCAGTGTTCTCTTCTTGTAATACAAGCCTGAATGAGGAGCCATGAAGCAGCCAAATTTTTGTCTACTTCCTGTTATGTTTTCTGATTGTTAAGATGCACAAGAAGACTGTCATACATACATTTCCACATGGCTAGCACAGTGCTGCCTATTCCACGGGGCTCAGGAAAGAACTACGGACAAGATGAATGACAGAAGACAGAGAGCATGAAACACACAGGTACAAGAGTACTCTTGCATCTTGAACTGGCTTTTCAAAAATTCTTCATCCTGAAACCACACACCCACCAAGGCTCAGAAAACAGACACCTGTGAACTCAGACTAGTAGGCAACAGAAACGTCAGTGCCCCTGGACTCTCTCCAGAGGTTCAACCCCCCATCCAAGTGCCACTGTTTATTGATAACTACGAAAGTAATTTGGGTGACATAAGTTTTTCTTTTTTTTTCTTTTCTGACTAATAGTGGGCTACAATATTATAAGATAATATGGGAGTAGTTTCACCCTGCACCACCACCAAAATTCTGTGTCTTAACCCTCTCAACTCCCAGAACTAAAAGTCCACCTGAAGTTTCAAATTAGGTCTATTTAAATAATTTTTGGGTGGTGGCGCACCTGGTTGAGCACACATATGACTATGTGCAAGGACCTGGGTTCAAGCCCCTAGCCCCCACCTGCAGGAGGAAAGCTTTGTGAGTGGTGAAGCAATGTTGCAGGTGTCTCTCTGTCTCTCCCTTTCTGTCACCCCCTTCCCTCTAGATATCTGGCTGTCTCTATCCAATAAATAAAATAAAGATGGGGCTGGGTGGTGAAGCACCTGGTTGAACGCATATGTTGCAATGCTTAAGGACCCAGGTTCGAGCCCCCAGTCCCCACCTGCAGGGGGAAAGCTTTGGAAGTGGTAAAGCAGAGTCTCAGGTGACTTTCTGTCTCTTTCCCTCTCTGTCTCTCCCTTCCTCTTGATTTCTGTCTCTATCCAATAAATAAATAAAGATAATAAAAATTAAAAACAAAATAAAGATGATAAAAAATTTAAAAATAAATAACAATAATTTCCATGAGGACATGGAAGGAATTAGATGACTAAGAACTTCATTGGGGCCAGGTGGTGGTGCACCCATGTTACAATGTAAAAGGACCCAGGTTCAAGCCCCCAGTCCCTACTGCAGTGGGAAAGCTTTGTGGGCAGTGAAGTCGTGTTGCAGGTGTCTCTCTCCTTATCTATCTCCCCAACCCCTCTTGATTTATGACTGTCTCTATCCAATAAATAAAGATAATAAAAAACACTGAAAGACTTTATCATCAAGTGCTTCATCTAGTCAAGTGTATATCTACTTTATTTAGGATCCACTAATACTTGCAAGTGAACTAAATAAAAGCATATCTGTATATACATTAACTCTTGGAACATTTACATCAAAGAAAGGTAATAGTACGTCTTGATTCTTACATCTTAATGGTCCTCGTAGCCAATATGTGGTCTCAAATACTTTATTTTCACATAGCTGTGTCTTTTCATCTTGGACATCTATGGGATTGTTACTATGTCATTCTATGAATGGTATACTTTGCCATATTTCTGCAAATGTAGAGAGAATAGCCTTTGGTGACAGTCTACAAAGTTGTTCCAAGATGAAGAAATATTTTAACATCCAACTAAAAGTTGACAATGGCCACTTTTGGACACATTGTTAGAGTTTCAAAGTTAGCCATCCTCCTGAGGAAGGTGGAGTGATAAGACTATGATAGGGTCATCCATGTTTTGGTGTTATAATTCTACCCTAGCAGAAAGTAAAGATGACTTACTGTATCCCACATTGGAGTCACGGTGGTCCTTAGAATTTTCAGTTAAAACTACTAGAGAGTTTTCAGTTGCTAAAGAATTCAGCATTCAGGGAGGGGATAGATAGCATAATGGTTATGCAAAGAGAGTCTTATGCTAAGGCTCAGAAGTCCCAAATTTAATCCCCTTCACCACCATAACCTAGAGCTGAGCAGTGCTCTGGTAGAAGAAGAAGAGGAGGAGGAAGAGGAGGAGGAAAAGGAGAAAGAAGAGGAAGAGGAGAAGGAGGAGGGAGAGGAGGAGGAGGGAGGGGAGCAGGAGGAGAATTCAACAGTCAAAAAAGAGGAGGATGAATATGGGATGATCTCATTCTTAGGTAGTACTTAAGAAACAAGAAGATAGAGCAAACATAGAGACCCAGCTGCAATGCACCTGGTAGAGCACACATGTTACAGTGCTCCAAGTAAAGGATTCAAGTCCCCAGTCCCTACTGTAAGGGAAAGCTTTGCAAGTGGTGAAGCAGGGCTGCAGGTATCTCTCTGTCTCTCTCCTCTATCACCCCCTCTCCTCTCAATTTCTGATTGTTTCTACCCTATAAATAAATTAATATAATAAAAAAATTAAAAGAGTAAACATAAATAGAACTTGGAGTGGGTTTGGTGCATTGCACCAAAGCAAAAGACTCTGGAAAAGGAGAGGCTGGGACAGGGTAGAGAGGGGAGGTACTGTGGGGGGAAGTTCCCTACCTGCAGTGGGGGACACTTTACGGGCAGTGAAGCAGATCTACAAGTTTCTTTCACTCTCCCTATCTCCCCTCCACCTTTCAATTTCTCTCTGTTGTAACCAGTAAAATGGAAAAAACAAAAAAACAAAAATATATGACATCCAGGAGCAATGGATTTGTAGTGCCAGCACCAAGCCCCAGCAATAAGCCTGGAGAAAAAAAAGAAGAAGAAGAGGAGAAAACAGATAAGGAGGGAGAACCACCACAGCATTGCTTCACAATGCGTGGAACGTCCCCCAGTACTGTGGTGTCCCCATGTGGTGCCAGGGTTCAGACCTAGGGCCTCACACATGGTAAGCCTCACATCCTGCTGGAAGAGCTAGCCCAGCCGAGAGTCAAAGATCCCTCTCCCTCTCATCTTAAGGAATTCCACAGTATTTCACATTTCAAATCACAAAGCTATGCATTCCAGTGTTGACTCCTTCAACATAAGAAATATTCTGAAAGATTTATAGTGAGGGGAAGGGATGTGTTTACATGAATGTTGAAAGGGGCAACCTACCTAAAAAGTAATTTAAGTTTCAAGATTTTTACAGAAACACAGTTGAAAATATGAATACCTCAGACACAAAACTGAAGGAAACTTTTTTTTTTTTGTAAATTAAGACAGTGTTTCTACTTCAGACACAGTAAGTAAATCTATCTAGTAGAGAAAATATTGGACATGTGTAGTAAGACATAAGGATCACCAAAAAAAAAAAAAAAAATTCAGCTGACCTCCAAACAAAGTGTTTGCAAAATTCCCAGTGTCTTTGTCTTTCATCACAACAGTTTGCCTCCCTGAGTGTCCTCCATGACCCTGTGACCCCATCATCCTAGGAAAACACCTTTTAGTGCAGACACTACAAATCCAACACACACTGGTGGCCATGGTTTTCCTTTTTTCTTTCTGTTTTATTTGCTAAAACAGAAAGGAAATGAGAGGGACAAGTGAGATAGAGAGAGGGGGGAGAAAGAGAGAAAGAGAGAGAGAGAGAGAGAGATCTACAGGCAGTTTCACCTCTCATGAAATTCCTACCCCACCCTACCCCGCTGAAGATGGGGACCCAGGTCCTTGCACATGGTAATGTGTACACTCAACCAGATGCGTCAACACCTGGCCTCTCGCTCCCTTTTTTTCCCACTCAGTATAAGGTTAGGGATACTCACCAAGTGATTTTTGGTTGCTTGATTAGTTAGTAGCTTGCCTAGATGATTCTTCTTCTAGCGTTTGCCCTTCTTCCGTAGCCAGTCAACAGCGTCAGGTTGAGCCTCATGTAAAGTTTCGAGACCTCCTTTGAATCTGGAGAGGTGGCAGTCGTTGCCTAGCTGATAGGAAGAACCCACTATTTTTTTATCTTTGAGGCCCTGTTTTAATTATAGTCATTACTCTACTCTTAGCATAGACCAATGAGCAAAATCAGTAAGGACATCAAGAACTCAAAATGTCATCAACCAACAGGATCTCATTGCCATTTACAGAAAACAGCACCTAACTCAGTAGAATACATATTTTAAAATACACATGAAGCTTTTGTTAGTAAAATAAAGAAAGAAATAAAAATACAAACAAGCTCTGACAGACTAACTGAAGTCAACAGAGTAAATTTTCCGACTATAATAGGATCAAATTATGATTGAGTTCCAAGTACTCAGCCAAGCAACATGGTGTTATGTTTGCTTTATTTCTATAATATCATCACCGAGTGCACCATTATTATCTCTTCCATAATAGAGAGACTGCTATCAATTGCAGCACTTTTAAAATCACCTCAGTAGACAAAAGTATTGCCTACAGCACTCTGTCTAAGAGGCCTAATATCTATCTCCTATAAAAGGAGTTTTTAATTTATAGATATTTGGTATCTAATTTTTTTCTTACAAGAAACACCTACATTTCTCAAGTCTCCATCCAAAGTCTAACAAAAATAATCATGGTGGTGATGATGATGATGGTGATGACAGAACATTAAGCTGTCCTTCCTGATTAGGACAAGGTCACTGGCTGCGTTGTCTGAGCAAAGAGAACTGCTGACCAGCAGGCATGAGAGAGTCCACAGCTCTCTTCTTTAATCCCCTGGAGAGGAGTTTGCTCTGTGAGGAGAAATAAATAGCTTCTAAAGGACAAATGTCAACAAGCTTTATCATCCTCCTTCCTGGGTTGATTTACTGCTGTTGACAGACTATCTTAATGTCCTAGGGCAGTTGTTTTCTGGATTTGTTTTAGCCTTGAAATAAATACCACAGAATTCTTGCCTGAGCAGCCCCCAGACTTTACCCTGAGGTGTTCCCTAGGGGCATTCTCCAACAGTACCCATCACCACCACCACCATAGCAGCCACTATGGCCAACCCCACCTTCGAAAGCACCTGGACGTTAAGGGAGTCAGACTCAAGACCATTTAGGCCATAATCAGTGAGTCACTTACTGGAATCGTATTGAAGTTTTTGAATCTGTTCTCAGGAAACAGAAGAAGTGTAGAGTTTATATTATTGCAGAGTTTAAAGAGATCGTGTGATTCTGTTTGTGGTTTCAAGAGTAACATATTCCCAATTAGGCTAAAATCCTCCTGCCCAGCATGATGGCATTTAGAGGTAGACCAGGGCACAGGATGGGGTCCTCATAGTGGTATTAGTGCCCTCGTTTCTCTTTATATTGAGACTCAGAGCGTGCTCCCCAACTCATTCTCCCCTCACCCTTCTACTCCACCCCCCACCATGTGAAGATTAGATGTAAAGATATTTACAAACCCAGAAGGCAGCTTTCCTCAAAACTGACGCTGTAACCTGATCAGAGATTGTGTTTAAGCATCCTGCTTGTGGCATTTTGATGATGAGTTGAAGAGACCAACACACATACTGATGTCTCAGCACATGTCTTAACCTTACCAAACGATATTCACGGTATGACTAAGGCATGCAGTGATGTCATACGGTCTCTTCCAGTACCTACACATGTGACTGCATTTGTAAACAGGGTCTGTACAGGAGTGATAAAATGAAATGAGATCACCAGGATAGACCCCCTTCCATTGTGAGAGATGTCTTATGAGAGGATGAGAAGACACATGCAGAAGGAAGAACATGTGAAGACTTAGCGGAGATGATCATTAACAAACAGAGTTCTCAAAAGAGAGTGTCTTAGCAAACATGTACAGTGTGAAGTTTCCACTTGGTCTTGGGCTTCATATTGTAAGAAAAGTTGTTAGACAGTAAATTTCTGTGGGCAAAGCCAGTTGATCTGTAGTGATTTTTGGTGGCAGATCTAAGGCAATGATACACAGGCTACGCTGGGTGTCACATCTCATATGTGCAACATCATGACCCAGAAAACAAAGGAATTCATAGATAAATTATAGTAAAATGGTATAGATCATAAGGAGAGTGTAAAGCAGAAAAAAAATGGGATAGATAGACAACCATAATAAAAGGAGACTAGTACGGTTATAATTTATTCCAATAACCCCCATTCTGAGCGTCTCCATGCATTTTCACAGAGCTTGGTGGCCAGGGCAGGAGAGAGAGAAGAGAACAGAGTGGAGAGAGAAGGGCTCATGCACAGCAACACTTTCTTTCTCTCTCTAGAAATATTTCAAGAAGCAGAGCATTAGTAGAACAAAGGAGGTGCAGTTAGCGATCCACACTGAAGATGGGAACTTGGTCATTGTTGGGATGGTCTTGGGAAGTGCTGGAATTATCTGACTCTTTTTTTCTTAAATACCTTTATTTATTTATGATAGAGACAGAAATTGAGAGGGGAGGGGGAAAGAGAGAGAGAGACAGAGACAGAGAGACAACTGAAACTCTGCTTAACCACTTGTAAAGCTTTCCCCCGAAGATGGGGACTGGGGATTTGAACTCGGGTCCTTGCACACTGTACTGTGTATGTTTAACCAGGTGCACCACCTGGCCCTGAGTTATCTTACTCTTTAGCCTCCTTACCCCTCTCAGGCAGGGGCTAGCTTCTCTGAGCGTAACAGAGCCAAGATTCCATTGACCTGTCGTCAGGAGACATAGCTGTGTTACTAATGAAATAAGGGTGAAGAAACTAGATAACTCAGATATCCATCACTTTCATGAACTAGAATCTCCAGGTTTTAAAAAAAAAAAGTGGGCTACAGAGATAGCATAATGGCTATGTAAAATATTTTTATGCCCAAGGCTCTGAGTTCCCAGGTTCAGTCTCCACTACCATGCTTCAAGGTTGAATAGTGCTCAGTAATACATAAAATAAAATAAAATAAAATAAAATAAAATAAAATAAAATAAAATAAAATATGTAAGAGTCAAAAGGAATAGCTTGACTCAAATTAATGACCTCACTGTACCATTTTATACTGAATGTCTCCAAATGAAGCTACATATGTGTGTTGCCTATGGGTCAGTCAGGGGCAGTGACTTGTAAAGAGTAAAGCAGTTCACGTGGACAGTTTGTCATTTTGTTATGTGTGTGACCTAAGTATGAGCCCAAACCCCACACTGAAGGATACTTCAGTGGTGTGATATCTCTCTCTCCATATATATATATATATATTTCAAAGACTCTCTCTCTTCAAAAAAAAATGAGGAGGAAAAAAGAAAAAGAGGAGGAGAAGCAGGAACAGGAGAAAAGAGACTCCTTCCCAAGACCTGGTCTGCAGAGAGAGAATGAGAGGGCGGACATCACTCCCTGCTGACTCACTCTTAGGGACATTCCTGTGAGCACTGCTCACAATCCAGAGAGTTCACCCAGTAGATCTGACAATGCAAAGACCATGACGTGAGGCCAGGGAGGACAAAGAACTTAGTGGCTTTTGCATGACCAGACCTACTGGGCTAACATTCTGGGCCAGAGTCTGGTTTAGCTATTTGGAGGAAATGTATGGAGACGTTTAAGACGAGGAGTTTATTAGGGAGTCAGGCGGTAGCGCAGCGGGTTAAGCGCACATGGCATAAAGCACATGGACTAGCATAAGGATCCCGGTTCAAGCCCCCAGCTCCCCACCTGCAGGGGAGTCGCTTCACAGGCAGTGAAGCAGGTCTGCAGGTATCTATCTTTCTTTCCCCCTCTCTGTCTTCCCCTCCTCTCTCCACTTCTTTCTGTCCTAACAACAGAAACATCAATAACAACACTAATAAAAGGGCAACAAAAGGGAAAATATATAAACAAATATATAAAAAAGAAGAGGGTTATTGGAGTGGGTTACACTCACATCAAGAAAACATCCAATTAGCCATGATCACAGGGACTTCGGCACATGGAAGCACCTCCCTCAGCAGCTTTCATGAGAGATCTGGATGGTATCCAAGGCAGTTAAGCCACCAATGGGCCCCGTTTCCTTCTTCTGAAAACCTGTCCGTTTTCACGATCTTTCCCACAGGTGAGATACGTGAGCTAAGTGACTTTCTACAACCACCTGGAAGATAACTAGGTGAGTGCGAATTCAAACTCAGGTGTTCTGCTTTTCCATGCCAAGTCCTAAGTCTCTGAAAGAATACGAAGAGATCCTGAATTCTTTGTGACACGTGCTTTTGAAAAAGAAGGTATGCAGCTCTGAGACTCAGCAGCTCAGAGAGAGAGAGAGAACTGTAGCAGCTCACTTCCTGAGGAGGTGGGTACAGCACGGACTTCCTCTCTCTGAAGGAGTTTAGGAAGAATGAAACAAGACGCTAGGTTGTGGTTCACCCAGTACAGTGCAGGCATTATCACATAAGAGGACCAGGGTTCAAGACCCGCCTGCAGTGGGAAGCTTCATGAGGGGTGAAGCAGAGCTGCTATTTTTTTTTTCTCAATCTCTCTCTCCCTATCCCAATTTTTTTCACCCACTGTCAGAAAGAAAGAAAAAGCAAAAGGATAAAAAAAAGAAAGAATGGAATGACAGTCTTTAACAAACTGGAAAGCCATGAGTAATTGCTACTATTGTCAATAAGACATGTACTTATTTCTCTCTTTTTTGTTTGTTTTTTAAATTTTTTAAATATCTTTATTGGATAGAGACAGCCAGAAATTGAGAGGGTAGGGGAGATAGAGAGGGAGAGAGAAAGAGAGACACCTGCAGCACTGCTTCACCACTTGCAAAGCTTTCCCCTTGCAGGTGGGAACCGAGGGTTCGAACCCAGGTCCTTGAGCACTGTAACATGTGCACTCAACCAGGTGCGCCACCACCCAGCCCCTTTTAATTGTTTATTATCTTTATTTACTGGATAGAGACAGCCAGAAATCGAGAGAGGAGTGGGATATAGAGAGGGAGAGAGACAGAGAGACGCCTGCAGCACTGCTTCACCACTTGCATATCTTTTCCCCGCAGGTGGGGACCAGGGGCTTGAACCTGGGTCCTTGCACACTGGAACATATGATCTCAACGAGGTACATCACCACATGACCCCGCTTGTTTGTCTCTAGAGAGAGGGTGACCTGAGTGTGCATGCCCAGAGTCTCTGTGATACCATATGTTGCACATATGATCTTCGTACACATTTGCAATCCTCCTTGAAGACAGCTCTGCTTAGATAACAAAGACAGTAGGACCTGATGAATCAGATGGAATTTGGTCCTGGCTTCTTTACATATCTGCATACTGGTTGAATTATTTAGTCTGCAAGGGCTTCCTTTTGAATATTAAGCAAGAGCATTCGTAAAAGTTAAATATCCTATTCTTTATCCCTCTGGGAATATGGACCCAGGATCATTATGAAGTACAGAAGGTGGGAGGCCTGACTTCTGTAGTTGCTTCTCTCTGCTGAACATGGGTGTTGGCAGGTCGATCCATACCCCCAGTCTGTTTCTGTCTTTCCCTAGTAGGGCAGGGCTCTGGAGAGGTGAGGTTCCAGGATATATTGGTGAGGTCATGTGCCCAGGGAATTCACGTTGACATCAGGGTATTATCTGCAACTTGGTGGCTAAAAAAGATATAAAGCAGAACAAATTGTTTAATAATCAGCAATCTAGAGGTAAGAATAGAGCAAATGAGTTTTGAGGGGTCTCCATTTTGGAAAAAGCCAGGAAGTCTATTTTAGGTATATTCTAAGGGAGCCCATGATTTTACTAATTTTTGCTTAAGCCTGATAACTAACATGCAGGTAAGCTAAAGGTATTGTCTGGAGAGACAGGACAGCTTCCAATAGAGGGGATGGTATGTGAAACTCTGGTGGTGGGAATTTTGTGGAATGGTACCCCTCTTATCCAAGGTACTTGTTGATCATAATTAAATCAGTAAAAAAAAATGTAAGCATCAATTATTGCAATGACTTACAGATTTTCTGGTGTTTGGTAAATAGTCAAGTTCCAGAGAGATAATGATAATAAAATAATAAGACTGGGGTTCTGGGTTTTGTTTGTTTGGTTGGTTGGTTGGTTGGTTGATCCTCTTTCCCAAATCCAAAAACCCTTTTCCCAAAGGGTTTTTTTGTTTGCTTGTGTTACATCACTAGAAAGAATTATTTAGAGAGGGCTGGGCAGTGGTGCACCTGGTTAAGCTAAGCGCACGTAGTGCGAGGTTCAGGGACTTGTGCCAGGATCCAGTTTGAGCCCCCACTCATTTCATAAGCAGTGGAACAAGTCTGCATGTGTCTATCTCTCTCTCTCCCTCTCTATCTCCACTGCCTTCTCAATTCCTCTCTCTCTCTCTTATCCAATAAAACAGAGAAAAAAAAATGGCCACTAGGAGCAGTGGATTCATAATGCTAGAACCCTGGAGGCAGAAGAAAGGAAGGAAGGAAGGAAGGAAGGAAGGAAGGAAGGAAGGAAGGAAGGAAGGAAGGAAGGAAGGAAGGAGAGAAGGAAAGAAGGGAGGGAGGGAGGGAGGGAGGGAGGGAGGGAGGGAGGGAGGAAAGAAATTATTTAGCATCACAGTCACTGTGCTTGAATTTCTAGCAGCAATGAGCCTCACTGAGATTCATCCGTTTGTATTGAGAGAGTTCCATCCTGGACATTAGGCTGGCGAGAGAGCTCACTTGGATAACTCACTGCTTTGTCATGTGCCAACCCAGGTTGGAACCCAGCCCCCACTGCACTGAGGGAAGTTCCACTTCTGGAGTCTCTTCAGCCCTCTCTGCCTCTTTCCTTCTCTGCCCCTATCACAAAAACAAAAACAAAAACAAAGACAAACACACGGGACACCTGTCTCAGCCTGTGAATGACCCTGAATCCAGTATAATTGGGTCCACTGTGCCCTGAACTTGACCGGGAACCTCTAGACACACAGAAGGCATGGTTTCACTTCGGGAGGCTCCCCTTGCCCGGGACCTTAATGAATTCCTTGAAATTCCACAGTCACATGACCAGATAATGGGTGACCAGGGTTCTGTGGTGACTCAGAACCAATGGCTCAACCAACCGGGTGTTGCCTTCACGAGTTGATTAAGTCACAGCCACTAGCTGAGATTAGTCTCTGGGACACCAGAAAGTGTCTCTGCTAGAGTCACTTATTTACCTGCTGGAGAAAGACCTCTCTTCCCTGGAAAGGGAAGTGGTCTCAACTCCCCCAGACATGGCAGAAATCCCAAGAGGCAGGGTGGGGACCAGCTGTAAACTCCTGGAACCCTCTGGATGTCCTGCTCTGACCCCACTCCCTGTCCTCTGCCTGGGTTCTTGTATGTTCTCCTCTACCCTCTGTACACACAAGCACATGAGCACACACAGGCACACACAGTGAGCTAGTTCAAGCCCATATCCTCCAGATGCTAATTCTACCCTCATCCATCATAAACACAAGTTGTCCTTTTTTTTTAATTTCTTTATTGGGGAATTAATGTTTTACATTTGACAGTAAATACAATAGTTTGTGCATGCATAATATTTCTCAGTTTTCCATATAACAGTACAACCCCCACTAGGTCCTCTGTCATCCTTTTTGTCCTTTATTGAGTGTCTGTTTAGGCCAGACCTTTTTCAGGGAATTCTCACAAACCTGTTCTAGGAAGTAGGTACTTTCAGCCCAGGTTTTTCTTTTTTCCTTTTTTTTTTATTTAGAAAAGGAGACATTAACAAAACCATAGGATAAAAGGGGTGCAACTCCACACAATTCCTACCAACAGAACTCTGTATCCCATCCCCTCCCCTGATAGCTTTCCTGTTCTTTAACCCTCTGGGAGTATGGACCCAAGGTCATTGTGGGATGCAGAAGGTGGAAGATCTGGTTTCTGTAATTGCTTCCCCACTGAACATTGGCAGTGACTGGTCAATCCATACTCCCAGCCTGTCTCTCTATTTCCCTAGTAGGGTGGGACTCTGGGAAGCGGAGCTCCAGGACTCATTGGTGGGGTTGTCTGTCCAGGGAAGTCTGGTTGGCATCATGCTAGCATCTGGACCCTGGTGGCTGAAAAGAGAGTTAACATATAAAGCTAAACAAATTGTTGACCAATCATGGACCTAAATCAGCCAAGGTTTAAGAGGTGAGTAAATGGAAGTCTGGGAAAGTGCAGTCAGGGGTTGGGCAGTGAGTGGCGCGCCCACTAGAGTACACATGTTACAATGAGCAAGGACCCCAGTTCAAGTCCAGGGTCCACACCCGTGAGGAAGAAGCTTCATGACCGACTAAGCAGTGCTGCTTGTGTCTCTCTCTTTCCCTCTCTGTCTCCCCTTCCCTCAATTTCTCTGTCTCTACCCAATAAATAAATGAATAAAATATTTTAAAATAAAGTTGTAAAGTTCACAAGAGACCCAGGCAGGGTTCAAGCCCAGGTATCTTTGAGTGCGATATTCCTGAATTTCTTTCCTCCATCGGCCTCACTGGTCCGGCATTTCCTCTGTCCCATGAGTGGTTTATGCTCCAAGACACCCTGACTCCTGATCCTTTTCATTGTCTCTTGTAGAAATAAATCCAACTTTAAATTCAGGACTTATGTGGAGAGAAAAGTGAGACTCTTTTTTATAGAAAGAAAAGGGAAGAACGAGGACATCTGGGGTCCCAAGGATACTAGAGTTCCAAGTAACTTTTTCTCACAGTCCTTTGGGAAAAAAAAATTATATATATATTTTTTCAGTGATGTTATAGCAGTTTACAAGATTTTAAGATTATAGGAGTATCAGCATGAGTTTTAAGTGTCAGGAAAAAATTCATACGATAATCCTTACAGCATTCCTGGGAGTGAATTTAAGTTAACATTTGCCCTGATACACTTGACCCCATCAGAGGGTGGGAAGTCCTACAGAGAGACACCCAGCACCCAGCACCAGCACCAGCACCAGCCACTTTCCAGAGAAACTCAGAGCAGGGAAGAGAAACTGGACTCAGAATCTTCCAGAAAGTCATAGAATTTCTCCTTCAAAGACAGAGACATTCAACTCAGGGATACCCCAACATTCCACAAGATTGCCTTGCATCCAAGTTATTAATTTCATCTGACTGACTGATTGACTGAGTAACTGACTGATTTACTGCAGCTTGGGCCGTCCATGTGAATGATCTCACCACTCCATGGCAGCATTTTCATTCAGACAGAGACAGAGAGGAAAAAACAAAACAAAAGAGAAGCAGAGAGTCCACAGTATCAGAGCTTCCTCTGCTGCTATAGCCACTCCCATGCGGTGCCAGGTCCCGACCAACCCGAGGTTGTGTGCACACCCCCAACAGGTGAACCATACCCCAGCCCCCTCAGATTCCTTTCTGAATGACTTTGTGGATTTTCATGGGAGAGAGGACAATGAGAGAGATGGACATTTGGACAGGGGGAATTTCTTTTTCCAGACTTTGCCCCAGTCAGTGGCATAGAGATGGGGACAGTCCTGGGCTGAAGTCACTGTAATGACTTTAAAAGGTCAGTTTAATAGTGACATTAATCTACCCTGGCTGGTGAAACAGCTCACTGCTCTGGCATGTACACAGACTCCACCGCACTGGAGGAAGTTTCAGTGTTCTGTTCTCTTTTATTCTTTCTCTCTCTCTCTCTCTCTATCTCTATCTCCATATATATATATATATATATATATATATATATATGTATATATATTCATATTTATCATACAGCAACATACTATAGAAATGATCCCTGAAAGTATACAGCAAATGCACTAGCAAAAAAAGAGAAAAAAAAAACAGTAACCAAAGTTGAGTAGTACCCTCCTCCCTCCCCCCTTCCCTCTCATAAAAATAAATCAACAAAACCTTTTAAAAGCTATGTTAGCATGTCACAGACAGAAAGAAATGGTTGCTGAACTGATTTGAGCTGAGGGGGCTAAGGAAGCCTCCTGTATTGCTGGTGGGAATGTAAACTGGCCCCACCCCTATGGAGAGTCTAGAGAACTCTCATTAGGCTAGAAATATTGTCCTGGGAAAATATTCAAGGGAATCCAACACACCCATCTGAAAAGATCTGTATATACCATTGTTCACAGTAGCACTAATTGTAATAGCCAAAACCTGGAAGCAACCTGGGTGTCCAACATCAGATGGATGGCTGAGAAAACTATAGTCTGTATACACAATGGAATACTACTCAGCTATGGAAAATGGTGCATTCATTTCTTCACCTCATCTTGGAGGAAGCTTGAAAGAATTCTAAGTGAGATAAGTCAGAAAGAGAAGGATAAATATGGGATGATGTCACTCATAGACAGAAGTTGAAAAATAAGAACAGAAGGGAAAACACAAAACAGAACTTGGACTGGAGTTGGTGTATTGCACCAAAGTGAAGGACTCTGGGATGTGTAGGGTTCAGATCCTGGAACATGATGGCAGAGGAGAACCTAGCAGGTGTTGTGTTGTTATGTGGAAAGCTGAGAAATGTTACACATGTACAAACTGTCGTATTTTACTATTGACTGTCAACCATTAATTCCCCCCAAAAGGAAAAAAAAACTGGAAAATAAGAACAGAAAGGAAACACAAAGTAGAATTTGGACTGAGTTTGGTGTGTCACAAAATACACCAAAATAAAAGGCTCTTGGTGGGGGGGGGGTGTCTTTTCAGGTCCTTGTGCCTGATGGTGGAGGGGTCCTAGGCTGGGTAGAGAGTGAGAAGGTGAGAAGTTTTTCCCATGTGTCAACAACCATACTTACTATAAAACTTTGATCTTCCCCAATAAAAAAGGAAAAAAGAAAGAATGCGAAAGAAGAAGAATGCCTCAGGAGTCTGTTTCCCCCAACACAGTCCCTTCCTAACCACTTCCATGTGAGCTGCACTGTAGAATGACCTCTGCAGAGGCCACAGGCAGACGCCAGGGCTAAAGGTCCTGGAGGCGCCAAGAAGAGAGGTGACCCACATCAACAAAGCGCTTCCCAGAATGAGGGGCGCCACACACAGCGCAAAGAAAAGGTAGCTGAAGAAGTGATTTATGCACAGGGCGTGTGGCTGCTTTGCCATGTAGGGGACTCAGCTTGGGACCTTGCACCACACAGGGGGTACCTTGGCTCAGTGCCCTGCTGTGTTACTCTCTCTTATCTGTTTTCTTCTCTCTCTCTCTCTGGAAAAAATGACTTGGGAGTAGCAAAATCACACATGCACGAGGACCTAACTCTGCAAAGAGAGTCAGAGACAGAGAGAGACTGGGAGGTGTTGCGCCTGGTGCCGTGCATACTCCTCGCCCCACCTGCAGGGAGAAAGCTTCAAGAGCAGTGAAGCAGCTCTGCAGGTGTCCCTCTGGCTGGCTGCCACTTCCCTCTTACTCTGCCCAATACATAGTAAGTGAATGCAATTATTTTAAAAAATAGGGGAGGAACAAAGCTGCAAACATGTCACAAAAGAAAAGAGAGGAGAGGAGAAGAAATGAGAAGAGAGGAGAGGAGAGGAAAAGAGGAGAGGAGAGGAGAGGAGAGGAGAGGAGAGGAGAGGAGAGGAGAGGAGAGGAGAGGAGAGGAGAGGAGAGGAGAGGAGAGTGGAAGAGAGGAACAGGAACAGGTGGACATGTTCAACCTAGATGCTGTTGAGAACTGGCCCTTCAGAAAGACTGAAGGCAGTGCAGGAGGAGTGGCTTTGCCCCCAGACCACCTCCTCAGGCCTCAGGCCCACCGTCTGAGATCCCAGAACACTGACCAGCCATGGGCCAGACCCCCGAGATGTGGTCCCGCACAGAGCTCCTGGGCCCCCTCCTCCAGCGCAGAGGATCAGAGCTGCTGGGGCTGTGGAAAAGCAAACAGTCCAGGGACGTCCTTTGACCCTTTTGCAATGCGCCCTCCTGGCCCTAAGGTATAAACAGGGTGCGGGCGTTGGCAGTGCATTTCCATCTCAGGGCACTGGAGCTCAGTCTGTGGGAGTCAGGAGGCGAGGAGCCCAGCCGCTGCAGGGGCCATGGGTGCCCCAAGGCTGTTGCTGCTCTTGCTGCTCCTTTCTGGGGCCTGGGCCCGTGAGTGTGGGGCTGGGGCTGGGGAGCTAGGCTTGTGAGTGTGGGGCTGGGGGGGGGGAGCTGGGGGACTAGGGGGCCTGGGGGCTAAGGCCTGGTCCTATTAGTGTGGGCCTGGGGCTGGGGCCTGGGCCCGTGGTGTGGGGCGAGGGGCTAGGGGTTAGGGGACTGTGGAGCTGGGACCTGTGACCTGGGCCCATGGTATGAGGCTGGGGCTAGGAGTTAGGGGGCTGGGGAGCTGGGACCTGGGCTATAGCTGTGGGGTTTTTGGGCTGGAGCATGGGCCTGTGAGTGTGGGGCGAGGGGCTAGGGGTTAGGGGGCTGGGGAGCTGGGATCTGTGAGTGTGGGGCTGGGGGCTGAAGGGGCTAGGAAGCTGGGGGACTAGGGGACTGGGGGACTAAGGCCTGGGCCTGTTAGTGTGGGCTAGGGGTTACAGAGCTGGGGCCTGGGCCCAGGGGTGTGGGCCTGGGAGCTGGGGGGCTGCAGATCAGGGCGGCTAGGGGGTTTTGGCCTGGGCCTGCAAGTATGGGGCTAGGAGGGGTAACAAGGTGCTCTAGGAGCTGGTCCAGACCAGGGTCTGGGAGCCCCCAGAGGGCCTTCCTGCAGTAGGCAGGTGCTACTGGGAACAGGGGACAGGACCCGGCCTCTTCAGGCTCTGGACAGTCCTCCAGTACAGGGCAGCAGGGCAGGAAGCTGGTGTTCCAGAGTGTCCATCCTGATGATCTAGAAAGTTCTCTGCAGTCAGGACTGCTCCTGTTCACTTTCTATGATGGCCCAGAAAAGCTCACAGCTTTCTCTCTCCTTTTCTTACAGAAGACGGAGTGCAGGGGAAAACCAGCCCGAGCTGTCCAAGTAAGCATTTGCCCACTGGACAAGGGAGAGTACCCCCACCCCCATCAGCAGCCAGTCCCTCTATCATGGAAAGGCAGGCAGGGTGCCGTGGTTGGCATGCACTGCTCTGAGCTCCAGGAAGCCAGTTCCCGGGCCCGTGCCCACAGGGACTCACAGCTTGTTTTGTTCCCAAAGCAGCCAGGGCGTAAGTGGGGGAGGAACTGTCCCCCCTTGGCCCATGGACAGAAGGGACATCATTGTCCTGTTTATCAATAGAAGACGCTGGTAACCTTGTGCAGGGGGTTGATTCTTTTTGTTTGTTTGTTTGTTTTTGTTTGTTTCCAGGGTCATACAGCTTTATTGGATAATTAGAATATAGCCTTCCAGAGTCCCAGGCACAGATATCCAATTGTACCTTCCCTGGCATGCTATATTGTTTGTTTGTTTTTTTTCATTTTTTCATTTTTTTTTTAATTTATAAAAAGGAAACATTGACAAAACCATAGGATAAGAGGGGTACAACTCCACACAATTCCCACCATCAGATCTCCGTATCCCATCCCCTCCCCTGATAGTTGTCCTCCTCTTTATCCTTCTGGGGGTAATTCTGCCCCCTGGCGTTTGCCTGAACCCCTAGAGGCTGACGGAGCTGGCCTGTGGGTGATGCCTGTGTTCGCCTGCGGGGAGGGTTTCCTCTTGTGGAGCGGCACTGCCATCTTGTGGGAAAATGGCATCACTGCATCTGTGCGCAGGACCCAAACAAGCCTTTTCTTAAATTGATGAGAAAACTCTTTTCAAACAGAGTAGAAATCTCCAGAAAACCCTTTTTTTGGTGTGTGTGTGGTGGGGGGGTGAAGAGGACGATTGGTTTCTGCACTTGATTGCATGCCATTATTACCGTGTGAACCTTTAGGATTGGGAAGGTAGTATAACAGTTACACACAAAAAAATTTCAAGCCTGAGTCTCCCTGGTGCAAGGTACCACCATAAAGCAGAGCTGAGCTGTGCTCTGGTATATTTAAAAGAAAAAAATAACCTCACCTAGTGGCCTTTCCTCTGTAGTTCAAAGAGTTATAGCACAAAGGGACAAGGCTATGGCTATTTTAAAGTCAAAAAAGGCATCCGTGATCACACTAACCTTTTGCTTGATGCTACCACTTTTAAATATTCTAATTTTTCTGAGAATTATTACTTCATATTTCTCCCCTTTGTGCCTGGGTGATAGATTCCAGCCATGCTGGCTGATTCTGACAGTCACTTCAGCAAAATCATTCTGGGTATCTTTTTTTAAAAAAGATAGGTTGACTTCTTTAAATTTTTTACACAGCATGGTCAACTCCATTTGGTCCTGTGTCATTTTTTCTTTCTGTTTTTCATTATTTGTTTTTTTATTTTCTTTAATGGGAGATTAATGGTTAACAGCTGTCAGTAAAACATAATAGTTTGTACATGTGTAACATTTCTTAGTTTTCCACATAACAATTCAACTAGGTCCTCCTCTGCCATCATGTTCCAGGACCTGAACCCCACCCGCCACCCCCAGCCCAGAGTCTTTTACTTTGGTGCAGTACACCAACTCCAGTCCGAGTTCTGCTTAGTGTTTTCCCTTCTCATCTTGTTTTTCAACTTCTGCCTATGAGTGAGGTCATCCCATATTCATGCTTTTGTTTCTGACGTATCTCACTGAACACGATTCTTTCAAGCCCTGTCCTTATGCGTGGGAAGGTGTTCGCTCAGTCAGGTGCACCACCACCTGGCCCCGGAAGTCAACTCTTAAAAAAAAAAATTAGGTGTAGACAGTTTTGTATGTGCTAATGTCTTGAGTGATGATGAAGTCATGAATCAAAGGTTAAGGATAAAACAGTGGTGGGGACTTGGTGATGCCACACCTGGTAGGGAGCGCAGGTTACTATGTGCAAGGACCCTGGTTCAATTTCCTTATCTCAACCTATGGGGGGGGGGCTTCATAGTGAAGCAGGTCTGCAGATGTCTCTCCCTCTCCCTCTCTCTCCCCATCCCACCTCTCCATTTCACTTTGTCCTGTCAAATAAAAGAAAGAGGAAAAGAAATGGAAAACAATATGGTTTTCTGGGAAAAGGCATACACTTGAATATACACAACATCTTTTTTTTTTTTGCATGACTACAGCATTATAATTAAACATTATGTTTTTTCAAAAAGAAAAACAAAAGGTCATTTCAGTCCCATTACCTTTTTTTTTCTTTTGCCTCCAGGGTTATTACTGGGGCTCAGTGCCTGTACTAAGAATCCACTGCTTCTGGGGCCATTTTTTCCCTTTTGTTGCCCATTGTTGCTGATGTTATTATTATTGTTGCTATTGCTGTTGTTGGATGGGACAGAGAGAAATCGAGAGAGAAGGGGAAGGCAGAGAGGGGGCAGAGAAAGATAGACACCTGCAGACCTGCTTCACTGCCTGTGAAACGACTCCCTTGCAGGTGGGGAGCCGGGGCTCGAACCATGATCCTTACACCGGCCCTTGCGCTTTGCGCCACGTGCGCTTAACCCGCTGCGCCACCACCCACCCCCAACCCCCCCCACCATTTTTATAATTCATGCCACTGTCTCCTCACCGCCCCAAACTGGCTTATCCTTGAGCCGCACATGTGCACGCTGGCCAACTTCTTTCTCCTGGTTCTAGAAGACGCGACTCGATTCAAGCACTTCAGGAAGTACGTGTACAGTTATGAGGCTGAGGGTACCAGTGAGCTCCCGGGCACAGCTGACTCCAGAAGCTCTACCAAGATCCACTGCAAGGTAATCCACCAACCCAGGCGAAAGGGGCAGGGACTGGGGGGTGCGGGGGGGGGGGGGGGGCTGGGGAGGGCATGGGGTAGAGGAGCCTGGAGCCCAGATTGAGCTGCTTAGCTCATGCTGAATGTTGAAGCACTGGGACCAGCCCTTGGTGGGAAAAGTCAGCAAGATCCACCAACCTAGCTGAGCTTCCTGTCCATCCGCTTCCTGGATGTGATGGGAATGATTTTATCCGGAATGTTCGCCCTGGAGGATAGACTAAACTCCCAGCAATTCCAGCAGGGACCTGGGTGGGGGGGGAGTCTCAGGAGAGCCGCCTTGCTCTGAGCTGCAAGGAGACTGCTGTCTGACAAGGGAAAAGCTGGAGCAGGGTCCTGTACTTTGTGCCCAAGGAAAGGACTTACTGTGGAGAACTCTGTCCTCAGGTCCCAGCTCCTTGTGGAGAGCTCTGTCCTCAGGTCCCAGCTCCTGTGGGCCAGGAGCTACTCTTGAACTTGAAGTTCAAGCTACTCTTGAACTTCTTGTAGGAAGAGAAGCCAGGAAAAGGTGTCCCCTCTTCTTCCTGGGGCAGTCAGCTGCACGAAGTCCAAGTTCAGTTTCTTAGTTGAAAGACTAGGCCAAGCCGGGGCTCACTGAGTGGAGAGCACATAATACCATGCGCAAGGACCTGGGTTCAATCCTCCCATCCCCACCTGCAGGGGGAAAGCTTTGCAAGTGGTGAAACAGGGCTGCAGGTGTCTCTAGATATCTCTCTCTGTCTCCTCTTTCCCTCTGAATTTCTTCCTCTATGTAATAAATAAATAAAGAGTGCCTATCAGAACAGGCAGACAAGATAGAATTCCCCCATCCTAGCAGGATTTCTCTGAATGGTGCAGGGAAACACCAGAGACTGGTGGGGCAGGAGAGGTGGCCAATGGTTGGGCGCAGGGCTTGTGTGTGGATCCCTGGCACTGCATCTGCCCCAGTGATATTCTACCCCTCCACCCCACCCAGCCTCCATTGCCAAATAAATATTTTAAAGCTTGGTGCCTGTACTAAGATCCACTGCTCCTGGAGGTTATTTTTCCCCCCTTTTGTTGCCCTTGTTGTTTATTATTGTTGTTAGTAGTATTGTTATTGTTGTTGGATAGGACAGAGAGGAATGGAGAGAGGAAGGAAAGACAGAGAGGGAGAGAGCAAGACAGACACCTGCAGACCTGCTTCACCACTTGTGAAGCGACTCCCCTGCAGGTGGGGAGCCGGGGGCTGGAACCGGGATCCTTATGCTGGTCCTTGCGCTTCATGCCATATGTGCTTAACCCACTGCACCACCACCCCGGCGCCCTAATTATGCAGTCTTTTATGACATTTGGGGCCAGTGATGGACCCTTTCTCTCCCCCTGCTTTTTCCCTTACCTCTTGGGCTAGCTTCCTGCTACCCAATTGTTCTCCTTTGGGGAAAAGAAAAAAAAAGGAGATCTCGGGAACCAAAAAAAAAAACATCCCCTGGCCAGGGGAAATGGCTCATTTGGGTATTTTGTGATTTTGTCTCATTGCTAACCAGATTTGAAACTTGCCTCCAGCACTGTAGAGGAAGTTTTTGGTGCTGTGGCCTCTTTCAATCTCTGTCTGTCTGCAGTCTGCAGTCTCCAACTCTGGCAAAAAAAAAAAAAAAAAAAGACACTTTTTTTAACCTGCAAAACTTGTGACTCAGAATACGGCAAAGGCCAAAGACAAGGCAGAAGCAGGTAGGAGAGATAGCTCACTGGGTAGGGAACATGCCTTGCCAGGTGTGACTCCCAGTACCGCATGAAGCAGAGGAAGCTTCAGTGCTGTGGTGTTTCTCTTCCTCTCTTTCTCTCTGTGTCTCTCTATATGAATAGAAAAGGGGCACTGGAGTGGTGAAACAACTGAAACAGAGAGAGAGAGAGAGACTGAGTTATCTACCACATAAAACGTTCCTCAAGAGCAGTTTCCTTGGCATCCTGAGAAGAAGGCTGGACCCCGGGGGCATCTCCCACTCCTGAGGGCTCTTCTCTCTCCAGGTGGAGCTGGAAGTCCCGCAGCTCTGCAGCTTTATCCTGAGGCTCAGCCAGTGCACACTGAAGGAGGTGTCTGGCTTCAGCGCCGAGGGCAGGGCCTTGCTGAAAAAGACCAAGAACTCGGAGGAGTTTGCTGCCGCCATGTCCAGGTAGGGCATGGCATGTGGGCATCCATGGGTGTGATGTGCCTGTGTTTGTCTGTCTGTCTGTGTTGTGGTATGAGGGTCCGTATTAACACTAGGACTATGTCCCATTGTAAGTATGTGCTTTTTGCAGTATATGGTGTTTCAGTTTATTTATTATTGGATAGAGACAGAAACTGAGAGGGGAGGGGGACATAAAATGAGAGAGAGAGACAGAGAGACACCTGCAGCCCCTCTTCACCACTTGTAAAGCTTTCCCCCTGCAGGTGGTAGTGGGGTGGGGAGGGCTTGAACCCTGGTCTTTGCACACTGTAATGTGTACGCTTAACCAGATGCATCACTGCCTGGCTTGGATGTGTGTTTTTAAAGAAATAATAATAATTTTAAAAAGCCTGTTCCCTGCTTGGCTCTCTGCCCCACCTCCACCAGAGGCTGAGTGATGCTCTGGTGTCTGTTTCCCTCTCTTTTCCTCATAAGGGGATAAGGCAGGAGGCCACAAACACATACACGTTGATATACTTTTGGGGGGAAATGCCTGCATGTGCACAGATTCATACAGAAAAGATGTTTAGTGCCCATGTCCAGCAATTGCAGAAGTCAGACCTTTCCACCTTCTGCAACCCATCGAGAATGCTGGTCCATATTCCCAGAGAGAGAACAATAGGGAAGTTTCCAATGGAGGGAGGGGATGGGATTCGGAACTCTAGTGGTGGGAGCTTGTACCCCTGTTGTCTTGCGGTCTTGCTAATCATTATTGAATCACCAATAAAAACCATTTAATGAAAAAGAACAACGAGGACAGGGAGGCTGAACTCTCTGCTCCCCCCTGACAGTTTGTTCCAACAGGCTTGGGGGGGGGGGGGGAAGGACACTCCAGTGATCTCAGTATCTCTCTCTCTGTTTCTGAGATAGGCATGAGCTCAGGCTGGCTTTTCCCGGAGGGAAGCAGGTTGTGCTTTACCCAGAGAAGGATGAACCCAAGCAAATTCTGAACATCAAGAGGGGCATCATCTCTGCCCTGCTGGTGCCCCCAGAGACGGAGGAGGCCCGACAAGTGCTGTTTCTGGTGAGGAGTTAGAAGGTCTATAGTGTATGCTGCAAGGTCCCCTCCCTTCCTCCCTCCCTCCCTCCCTGCCTCCTTCCCTCCATCCTTTTATCTCTATCAGGAAAAGAAAAGGAAAGGAACGAAAAGAAAGTAAAAAGGCCAACTGGAATTGGAATCATGGTGCAGGCACTGAGCCCTAACAATAACCCTAGTGGAAAAAAATTGATATTACAGGTCACTCAATCATCTTCACATGTCAGAGATGAATCCCACAGTGTACAAACATGTATACGGGGGGGGGGGAATTTGCGGGGAAGTAATTACAGAAGCCAGACCTTCCACTTTTCTGTACCCCATAATGATTCTGGGTCCATACTCCCAGAGGGATAAAGAATAGGGAAGCCTTCAGGGGAGGGGAGGGGATACGGAGTTCTGGGGGGTGGGCAATGTGTGGAATTGTACCCCTCTTATCCTATGGTATTGTCAATATTTCCACTTTATAAATAAAATTTTTAAAAATGTATGTCAGGGAGACAGCATAGTGGTTATGCAAATATACTTATATGCTGGAGGCTCCAGAGGTCCCAGGTTCAATCCCCAGAACCACCAAAAGCTGCATCTGAGAGAGAGAGAGAGAGAGAGAGAGAGGGGGAATGAGGAAGAAGGAAGGAAGGAAGGAAGGAAGGGAGGAAGCAAGGGAGGGAGGGAGGAAGGAGAAAGGGAGAACGTTGATGGTGACACACCCTGTTGAGCACACACATTACTATGTGCAAGGATCCGGGTTCGAGCCCCTTTCCCTGCCAGGGGTGGGCATGGGATGGGAAGCTCCACAAGTGGTAAAGCAGGTCTGTACTTCCTTATCTCCCCACCCCCTCTCAATTTCTCTCTGACCTATCAAATATAAGAAAGAGAGAGAGAGAGAGAGAAAAGTGGAAATCAGAGAAGAAAAGCACCCAGCTACCCAAGCAGAGCAGTGGGAGGAAGTGGATCATTGGTGTGGAGAGATAGCTCACCAGGTGGGCCTGTGCTTGGTCAGGATGTGGTTGGGGAGCCGGGCACCCAGACACACCTGTCATGGAGCTGGAATCCTTGCTGTGAATGCACCATACAAACCTCACCCTGAGGCGAGGGCCAGGGTTTGCTGGGTGCCAGAGGAGGCTAGGCCACGAGGCTCAGAACCACCAGCCTAGCTCCTCAGCCCTGCTTTGGCCAGCCAGGCTCCCGCAGTGCCCACTGTCCACCCAGGAGCCATTTTCTTCCCATCTCCTCTCCCTGACCCTTACCCCTGACCCACCCAAACCACCTGAGGCTGTTTCTGTATTCGACACACCCGTCCCCTCTTCTGCTCTTGTAGGACACTGTGTACGGGAACTGCTCCAGTGATGTGACAGTGAAAGCCAGGAAGGGCACCGTGGCGACTGAAATGGCCATCGAGAGAGACCTAGAGAGGTGCGAGGGCTTCAGGCCTCTCAGCACAGGTGTCAGCCCGCTTGCGTTCATCCAAGGCCTGGTGAGTGTCGCATCTGAGTTGCTCTCCACAGGCTTCACTGTTCTCTTTGCATTCAAAGTCAGGGCGGAGAAGGGCCCGTGGGGGTGGGGGGTGCACCTGGTTAACCGCACACATTAGAGGGTGCAAGGACGCAGCTCCAAGCCCTCTGAGCTCACCTGCAGGGGAAGCTTCATCAACGGTGAAGCAGTGCTACAGTTGTCTTTCTCTTTATCTCCCTCTATCTCCCCTGTTCCTCTCAATTTCTCTCTGTCTCTATCCCATCCATAATAATTACATAAAAGTAATATATATATATATATACACACACACACACATATGGGATAAGGAGACTGAGCCCTCTGCGCCTCTTACAGACTCAAGAAGTTGGGCAAAGGACTTCCCAAGGCCTTGGGTCTGTGAGCGACAGAAGCAGGCTTGCTTGCTGCTGCTATCTATCCCCAGCTCTAAGTCTTTGGCCTTTGTGGAAGCCCCAAACCTCATGTTGCACCTTCTTTCCCTCATTCCTTTAGAGCAAAGTTAATGAAAGAGTGTCCTGTCTTACCCCCTCCCGCCCCACCATCCCCACCAGTGGCTGACACCCTGGCCTCCTTCCTGGGGCACCTCCTCAGTGCAATGTCTTCTGCTCTGCCCCCTGTCCTGTTGCTCTGAGTCTGAGCTGGCTGAATGCCTTGTCCCGTCTTGGGGAACATGAGTCGCAGCTTGTCTCAATCAGCACGAGAGCTTGAGCAGTTGCTGCCCTGCCGCCTGTGTTCCTGGCCACTGTCCTCGGCTGAGAATGGGGAGCCCAGTGACCCCAAGGGCATGGGCACAAGAGGCCAAGGTCCTGACTGCTGTGTCTCTCCCTGAGTGTTGCTGTGGGGTGGCACAGTGATGGGTGCAGCCTGGCCCTTCCCCTCCAGACATCTGTGGTCCAATGTTGGGACATGGTTCAAGCACAGGGCAATAAAGGACCATAAACAGAAGAGACAGGCTGACAGGGACAAGAAAGAGAACACTCCATTCATAGGAGCGTCAGTGAGTCCTCCTTGTCTCAGAGCCTCATGGAACATGTGAAGCTGAACCTGAATGACGCAGAGGAGCTGCGAATGAAAGAAGGGCTTCAAGACTGAGGTTTAGACTTGACATCATCGTGAGCTATAGCATGTCAGGTGCCAGAGTAGGGAGACGGGTGTGGGGTAGACATCAGACTCCGTGCCCTTGGTGCAGGCTAAGGTGTCCGTTTGGATGCCACAGAAGGATCTGTAGCCTGACTGCACTTTGCACAAGCCCTGTGGCAACAGCTTCCTGTCTGCATATCAAGTTCCAAGCACCCTTCTTGAACTGAGCAGGTGCAGTGAGTGATACAGCCACCCACCTTCCTGGAGGTAGGTGGCTACAGTTCGGGACTCAGGTCCAGGCCCCTGGGACTGATCCAGGTTGTTGTCCTGGTCTCATTCACAGAGCCACCCCCTGTCAACTCTGACCGACAGCCACCAGGCCTGCCAGTACACGCTGGACCCCAAGAGGAAGCACGTGTCAGAAGCCAGATGCCAAGAGCAACACCTGTTCCTGCCTTTCTCCTACAGGTGGGTCTCTTGCTTGAGCCCTGAGTTCTCACCTAAGAGAGTGACAGCCCCTGAATGCTTCCCCTGTGGTTCTGCCTGTGCTTCAATGGGAGCTGTGAAGAGACCCCCCCACACTTAAAATAAATAAATAAATAACCGGCCCCAGCCCTGGTCTGTCTTCCTCCTCAAAACCAGTAAGCCACTTAGCAGGAAAAGTCTCAAGTTTGCAAAAACTATGAGATTTGAAGGGTTCCAGAACAGCTGGGGCACACGTTTTCTTACAGGCACCCCTGTGGGAAAGGCTTACCTCGGGATTTGGGATTTGGAGGGGAGACGTGTGAGTCCAGATTCATCTTACAAACTGAGCTGTCTGCTGAGGTGTGTTTTTGAGTGACATTCTTGGCACTGTAGCATGAAGAGGCAAGGGATTTGGGAGTTCTGCTCTCTGGACACTCCCTCCAGGTGGCAGGAGGAAGGCACATGTGTCCCTCTTATGGGGGGCAGCTGGGGTGACCAGGAGGAGAGGGGTGCTTCTCCCTAGAGGGTCCAGAATGTCAAGATGTAGCCCCACCCTGAAAGGTGGACAAGTGAAGACAGGTCACCCTGAAGAGAAGCACAAGTTCTGGGGTGTGTGTGTGTGTGTCGGGGGGGAACTGGCCAGTGCCTAATGCTTTGCTCTGCTTCCTTTGTGACCAGAAATAAATATGGTGTGAAGACACAGGTCACGCAGACTCTGACACTGGAAGACACACCCAAGCTCAACAGCAGATTCTTTGATGAAGGTGAGGCATTGTGCCCACGTGGACTTCTGCTTGGCTAGGAAGACCACCCCAGGGGTGCTGTGTGCTGTGGGATTGCTCCTGGCTGGACTGACTCTCACACTCCGTCTCCAGAGAAAGAATAAACAGAGAAGGGGCTCAGTCAAGGTCAAGTGAGCTGCCAGGTCTTCTCTAGGCCTGCACCTCACTTTTTTGATGATCCAGCCCCACCTCCCATCTGGGCACTCAGCTGATGCAACGAGCAAGCCAGGGGCTTCTTCCCTCCATGAGCTGCTGGTAGATCCAGTGGGCAAATGAGAGCTGAGCATCAGTGACGCCAGCCTCCACTGTCACCATGGTGACAGCCCTATCCCTGGCCAGTACCCTCTGGCAGAGATGAGCCGGGACCAAATTCCAAGGAACCTAGATTCAATTCTCACTCTGCCTCTTGGGCAAGGTGAGCTATTCATCTTTGGGCCTTAGTTCCTGTGTGTGTATATATGAATGTATGTATTACTACTTTTTTTTTTACAGCTAGTTCATTTTTTATTGTATATATTTTTTTATTGCCACCAGTGTTGCTGGGGCTTGTAGCCTGCACTATGAATTCACCTCTTTTTAGTAGTTCATTCATTTGCTCTTTTCCCTCCTCTTCCTCCTCCTCCTTCTCTTCCTCCTCCTCCCCCTTCTTTTTTTCCCCAGGGCTTAGTGACTGAAGAAATTCTGGCTGTATTTTGTTGAGTTCTCAGGTAGTTTTTCCTATTTTTTTAATTTTTTATTTATAAAAAATGAAACATTGACTAAACCATAGGATAAGAAGGGTACAACGCTACACAATTCCCACCACCAGAACTCTGTATCCCATCCCCTCCCCTGATAGCTTTCCTAATCTTTAACCCTCTGGGAGTATGGACCCAAGGTCATTGTGGGATGCAGAAGGTGGAAGGTCTGGCTTCTACAGTTGCTTCCCTGCTGAATACGGGTGTTGACAGGTCGATCCATACTCGACCTGTTTTTCCTATTTTATCAGGAAAGAGATATGAAAAGCTCCTACACTCTAGCCACACCTCTAGACCACTCTTTTTTTATTTTTTAAAAAACTTTAAGTTTACTTCTTTTCAACCAGCATACTACTCAGCTCTGGCTTCTGGTACTGGGTGTTAAACCTGGGACTTTTGGTGTCTCAGGCACGAAAGTCTCTTTGCATAACCATTGTGCTGTCTTCATAGCCCTCTTTTTTTTTTAAGGAAATACATTTTATTTAATTTTATTATTGTCTAGAGACAGAGAGAAATTGAGAGGATAGAGGAGATAGTGAGGGAAAGAGACAGAGACTCCTGTAGTCCTGCTTCACTACTCATAAAGCTTCCCCCCTGAAGGTGGGGACCTGGGACTTGAACCTGGGTCCTTGTACGTTGTAGTGTGAGCACTTAACCAGATGTGTCACTGCCTGGCCCTGTATGTATTACTATTTTATGCCACATGTGGGAGTGGACCCAGGGCCCCGTGAAATATTCCATACGGTCCTCCCACTAATTTTTTATCTCTATTTTTTCTGAGAGAGGAGAGAGGGGTGAGATGTCACAGCCCTGTTTCAGTGTTCATGGAATCCCACCCCTCACCCTCCTGTGTATGTGTGGGGACACACACACACACACACACACATACACGAACACATCAGTGTTGTCCATGGTACTCCCTTGTGTTCTGGGGCCTCCTGCAGAGCTCAGTAGCTCAGTGGACACTCTGCTGGGAGAGTCACCTCCCAGTCCCAGTTCCCTTATCTTTCAGTTGAGAAATAACTGGCACAGTGGTAAAGTAAAAGACTTGTAAGCATGAGGTTCTGAGTTCAATCTCCAGCACTGGATATGATACTAAGAAGGAGAGAGAGAAGGAAGGGAGGAAGGAAGGAAGGAAGGAAGGAAGGAAGGAAGGAAGGAAGGAAGGAAAGGGAAATAGAAAAAGAGAGGTGGGGGAGATAGCATAATGGTTATGCAAACAGACTCTCATGCCTGAGGCTCCAAAGTCCTAGGTTCAATCCCCCACACCACCATAAGCCAGAGGTGAGTAGTACTCTGGTGTTTCTCTCTGTCTCTCTCTGTCTGCATCTCTCTCAAAAATAAAATAAATTTTAAAAAAGAAAGAAAAAGAGGAGAAGGAAGTGGGTGTGGGAAACAGCCTAATAGTTATGCAAAAAGACATTCATGGTCCTAGGTTCAATCCTTTGCACCACTATAAGCCAGTGCAGAATAGTGCACTGGTCTCTCTGTATCTTTCTCTCTGCATTTCTTTCACATTAAAATAAAAACAATATATAATTTTTAAAGGAAGGAAAGAGAGAGATTGAGGAATACACAAATCCAAGGAACTACGTGATAAATCAGTAAAAAGACTCAAGTTAGACACCTGCCATGACCAGGCACACAGAGGCACCAAGCACTAAGCATCTGGCTTCTTCTCTCTCTCCATATGCCAACACCTCAACTGTTCATGTTGGTGTGGGAGCCCCTATCATATGCAGGCTTTGACCCTTCCCTTCCCACAGGTGGTGAGGAGGCGAGTCTGGCCTTTGAAAGCACCAAGTCCACATCCCCACCAAAGCAGGCCGAGGCTGCTCTGAGTACCCTCCAGGAGCTGCAGAAACTGAGCGAGGAGTCCAGGCGAGCCGGCCTCTTCAGCAGGCTGGTGACGGAGTTGCGAAGCCTGGACAGTGAAGCCATCACCAGCCTTCTGCCCAGGCTGATGGAGGAGTCCAGGTATCTGTCCAGTGGCTGCTTATGATTTTCTGGGTCACCACTGCTAGTTGGCTGAGTTTTCAGACAGTAGCCAAACAGAACATCTCAGGCTCCCCTGAACTGTCAATCAATCTGAGTCCAATGGATGGGGAGATGGCCATTCCTATAGATTCTTGGGCAGCACACACGTGCATAGATTGCATCAAGGCAGGTGTGTGTGTGTGTGCGCGCGCATGCGTGTGTGTGTGCGTGTGTGTGTGTGCATGTGCGTGTTTGTGTGCGTGTGCATGTGCGTGTGCGTGTGCGTTAAAATAGGAGGAAGGAGGCCAGCCAGTGACACACACCAGGTGGAGCACACACACACATGTCACCATGCACAAGGACCCAGGTTCATGCCCCACTCCCCACCTGCCTGGAGAAATCTTCATGAGTGATGAAGCAAGTGTAACAGCTTTCTCTCTGTCTCTCTTCCTTTGTATCTCCCTTCCCCTCTCAAATAAAAAACAAATTCTATCAAAAGAAAGAAAGAAAGGAAGGAAGGACAGAAGGAAGGAAGGAAGGAAGGAAGGAAGGAAGGAAGGAAGGAAGGAAGGAAGGAAGAGAGAGAAGGCCAGGCAGTGGCGCACCCAGTTAAGTGCATATATGTAACCAGAGCAGGTAGTGACAGTCCTCTTTGGTAATGGAGCCTCCCATTCTTGGTGATACTTGTGTATATATATAATTTTATTAGTGATTTAATAATGATTGACAAGACTGTGGTATAAGAGGGGTACAATTCCACACAGTTCTCACCATCAGACTTCCATATTCCACCCCCCTCCGTTGGAAGTCTCCCTATTCTTTATCCCTCTGGGAGTGTGGACCAAAGATCTTTATGGGGATGCAGAAGGTGGAAAGTCTGGCTCCTGTAATTGCTTCTATGCTGGACATGGGTGTTGGCAGGTGGATCCACACCTCCAGCCTGTTTCTATCTTTCCCTAGGAGGGGCAGGGCTCTGGGGAGGTGGGGTTCCAGGACACACTGGTGAGGTCATCTGCCCAGGGAGGTCAGGTTGGCAGTGACACTTTGTCTGATGGATCATGCCTGAAGGTGGGGCTTCCTGAGCCTTTCTTCTTCTTCTAGCGTTTGCCCTTCTTCCGTAGCCAGTCAACAGCGTCAGGTTGAGCCTGATGTCAAGTTTTGAGACCTCCTTTGAATCTGGAGAGGTGGCAGTCGTTGACTATGTGGGTCATAGTCTGTCTGGAGCCACAGGGGCAGTTCGGGTTGTCTCTGGCTCCCCAGCGATGGAACATAGCATCGTACCGGCCATGGCCTGTTCGATAGCGATTGAGGAGGGCCCAATCATAACGTGCTAGGTCAAAGCCAGGTTGACACTTGCAGGGGTCTGTGATGAGGTGTTTGTTCTTTACCTCAGCTGACCGCCAACTCTGTTTCCAAGAGACTGGAACAGAGAAATTCAGTGTAGGCATAGGGGACCAGATTGGGTGACGAGACGTCAAGCGTTGGACAGGGTGGGCGAAGATATCCGCATATATTGGCAGGTCCAGTCGAGCGTAGACGTGGGAAATGAACTTAGATGATGCTGCATCCTGACAAATATCTGGCGGGGCGATGTTGCTAAGAACTGGCAGCCATGGAACCGGGGTGGAACGGATAGTTCCAGAAATTATCCTCATGGAGGAATATAATTTGCAATCAATCAAGTGGACATGGGGGCTACGGAACCATACTGGGGCACAGTATTCTGCAGTGGAATAGCATAATGCCAGAGAGGATGATCTTAGTGTGGAAGCGCTCGCGCCCCATGAGGAGCTGCCCAGTCTTGCAATGATGTTATTCCTCACAGCCACCGTTGCTGCAGTTTTTTTTAATATTTATTTATTTATTCCCTTTTGTTGCCCTTGTTGTTTTATTGTTGTAGTTATTATTGTTGTTGTCATTGTTGGATAGGACAGAGAGAAATGGAGAGAGGAGGGGAAGACAGATAGGAGGAGAGAAAGATAGACACCTGCAGACCTGCTTCACCGCCTGTGAAGCGACTCCCCTGCAGGTGGGGAGCCGGGGTTCGAACCGGGATCCTTATGCCGGTCCTTGTGCTTTGCGCCACCTGCGCTTAACCCGCTGTGCTACAGCCCGACTCCCCTTTGCTGCAGTTTTTATGAGATGTTCGTGAAATGACAGAGTGCGATCGAGAGTAACGCCAAGATAGACTGGCTGGGCTTCATGCCGGATTCTCGTATCGCCAAGCTGCACACTAAGCTCACGCGAGGCCGAGGCATGGTGTAGTTGGAAAACAGATGATACCATTTTTGCAGTGCTAGGGATTAGGCGCCATTTTTTACAGTAATCAGATATCCTGAGCCTTGGGAAAGATGGAGAGTGAATGGGAGGACATCCAAACAGACATTGGGAATGACAGCCTGGGCGGCCATGTCTATGACTCTGTCCCTGTCTTCACAGCCCTATCACCCTACAAGCCTTAATCCAGTGTGGGCAGCCCCACTGTTACACCTACATCCTCCGGTGGCTGCAAAGGGAGAAAGCCAACCCACTTCTGATTGATATTGTCACCTACCTGATGGCCCTGATCCCAGGATCCTCCTCAGAGAGGCTGCAGGAGATCTTCAACACTGCCAAGGAGCAGCGGAGCCGGGCCACCCTGTATGCACTGAGTCACGCCGTCAACCAGTGAGTTTCAAGCCCATTCTCTTCCTAGCAGGCCACTGGGAACCCCAAGCGTTTATACTAAACCCTACACCCTGCTTTCAAAGTCTGATATATTTGAGGGAGACTGCACAGTGTTTATGTGAAGAGACTTTCAGAGTCCCAGATTCAATCCTTTGCACCATTATAAGCTACAGTTTAGTGTTCTGGTTTCTAAGAATAAAAAAAGAGAAGAAGAAGAAAAAGAAGAAGGAAAAGGAGAAGGAGGAGGAGGAGGAGGAGGAGGAGAACTAGGAAGATAGCATGATGTTTAAGCAAAAGATTCTCATGCATGAAATTCTGAGTTCCAAGGTTCAATCTCCAGCACCATCATAAACCAAAGCTCAGCAGTGCTTCAGTCTCTCTCTCTCTCTCTCTCTCTATCTATCTATCTCCTTTTCTATATCTCTGTCCCATTAAAATAAATTATATGAAGTATTTTTCTTAAAAATTTAATCAAGGAGGTCAGGCGGTAGCGCAGCAGGTTAAGCACACGTGGCACAAAGCAAATTGCAAGGACCGGCATAAGGATCCTAGTTCGAGGCCCCGGCTCCCCACCCACAGAGGGGTCGCTTTACAGGCAGTGAAGCAGGTCTGCAGGTGTCTCTCTTTCTCTCCCTCTCTGTCTTCCCCTCCTCTCTCCATTTCTCTCTGTCCTGTCCAACAATGATGACATCAACAATAATAACTACAATAACAATAAAAAACAAGGGCAACAAGAGTAAAAATAAATAATAAAAAATTAAATTGAAAAATTAAATTTAAAAAATTATTGGCCAGGCAGTGGCTCACCTAGCCGAGAACACAGGTTACCATGTACAAAGACCTCCTCCTTTCTTCTTCTTCTCCTCCTCTTCCTTTTCTGCCTCCTCCCCATCCTCCTTTCCCTCCTCCCCGCTCCCCCTTCCCTTCCTCCTCCCAGTCCTCCTCCCCCTCCTCCTCCCCGTTCTCCTCCCCCTCTCCCTCCCCCTCTTCCACCTCCTCTGTCTTCTTTTCTCCTACTTCTTCACTAGAGCCCTGCTCAGATCTGGTTTATGGTGGTCAGGGGACTTGAACCTGGGACTTCAGAGCTACTTCTGCACAAGTGTTGAACTAGGGCTACAGGTGTCTGTCCATCTCTTTCCTCTACTAGCTCCCCCTTCTCTCTCTATTTCTCTGCCTATAGCCAACAAATATATAAATTATTTAAAATTAATTCAAAATAAAAGTAACTCACAGTCTGATCTTTTTGTTTTCCTTCTGGCCATTTTGCAAATATGGCTCAATATAAAGAATGAGCTAGTGCATGTTTGGACTGTCAGGGGCACTCACCATGCTTACTGCACACTCACTCTCGTTCCCCAGATACCCCGGGACAAGCCTGCCCACGGCCAGCGTAGAGCTGCAAGACATTGCCAACTTTCTGCTGGAACAGATTCGCGATGACTGCACGGGGCCTGAGGATCACACCTACCTGATCCTCAGGGTGCGTTCAGACTTCTGTGCCCTGTTCAGCACTGTGGAAGCCTCTGCTCAGTTTCCCTGACTTCTCCTTCTGCACCCTGAACCATTTTTGTTTCTCTGGGATGCAGGTCATTGGAAATATGGGCAGAACTCTAGGGCAGGTATCGCCCAGACTCACGTCTTCAATCCTGAAGTGCATCAGGAGCACAGAACCCTCGCTGCTGGTCCAGAAGGCTGCTGTCCAGGCCCTGAGAAAGATGGAGCTCACGGATGAGGTGAGGACACACAGTGGGTCTGGACAGAGGCTATCAGCCAGGAGAGCAAGTGTTTGGATTTAATTCCACTGCTTGCTTCCTTGCTTGCTTGCTTCTTCTTCCCTTTCCTTGTCTTCCTCCTTCTCTTCTCCTTCTCCTCCTCCTCCTTCCTCTCTTTCTTCTCCTCCTACTTCTTCTGCTCCTCCTACTCCTTCCCCTTCTCTTCCTCTTCCTTCTCCTCCTCCTCCTCCTCCTTTCTCTCCTCCTCCTCTGGGCTGAAGTTCAGCAGCCAAATAAGCCAAGCTTTGGAGTGAGAATCTATAGCTCATTGCACTACCAACTTTATTCTATCACTCGCCACCGCCTCCTTTTCTTCCTCCTCATCTCCCTTCTCTTTTCTTCCTCTTCTACACAAGACCACTGCTCAGCTCTGGCTTATGGTGGTGCTGAGGATGGAACTTGGGACTTCAGAGCCTCAGACATAAAAAGCTTTTGCAGAACAATTATGTTGTTTCCTCCACCCTGCTCTACTGCTTTCAAACCAACAAGTTCAATAAGACTGCTGACTTGCCTGCCTCTCTGTATGTGCTTTTGAGAGGAGTGACTTCAGTGCTTCCGCAGCATACAGAAGGCAAGGCCTTCACACTACTATGTCTCTTACCAAGTTGACCATCTCTGGGGAAAATGTATGAGTCCAGAGCTGGAAAATACTTTCCTTATTAGCCCCAAACTTGCAAGGCTATCCAAGCTCTTTTTTTTTTTCTCTTTATTGGAGGAATTAATAGTTTACAGTCAACAGTAAAGTGTAGTAAATAGAATAGTTGGTACAAGTGTAACATTTCTCAGTTTTCAGCATAACACTCTAACGTCCCACTCAGGTCCTATTCCATCATGTTCCAGGACCTGAACAATCCTCCCCACCCCAGAGTCTTTTACTTTGGTCCAATGCCTCAAACTCAGTCGAAGTTCTGCTTTGTTTTCCCTTCTGTTCTTATTTTTCAACTTCTGTCTATGAGTGTCTCTCACCTTTTTATGTACATTGAAATCAGTTATGGTAATAATAGCTTGGTTCTCACCTGGTGACAGTTTCCATCAAGTTATAACGTGCTCATAACATAAGCATTTTAATGTAACTGCATTCAACACATGCTTGAGTCTGTTGCTCTAGGGCATAAGAGGCCAGTGCCAGCATTTGAAGAGCCTATAGAAAGATATTCAATTGGTACATCATCGATAACTTGCCAATCAAGCAAATACTTACCAGGCACTTCCTCTGCTTTAACCAGAGCGCAGTGCTAACCATCTCCTCCATTTGGCTTCAGATCCGGAAGGTCCTTCTGCAGACTTTCCTCCACGAAGCTGCCCCAACAGAGAAGCGACTGGCAGCCTACCTCGTGCTCATGAGCGGCCCTTCCCAGTCAGACATCAGCACAGTCACCCAGCTCCTCCCAAGAGAGCAGAACCAGCAGGTGAAGAACTTCGTGGCTTCCCACATGGCTAACATCCTAAACTCAGAAGACTTGTATGTGCAAGAGTAAGTAAGAGTGACTTTCTACCCCGACTCTGCCATAAAGGGCCAGAATTCCAAACCTGGCTTCTGGTCTAACCACTGCTCACCCTAGGGGACATATTCTCTTCTGGAGAAGAAACTTCCTGGCAGAAGTGTGACAGGCCTGAGCCCACCTCCTGAGAGGCATGAGACCCACATAGTTTAGTAGTCACTGGAAATTTGTATTTACTTGGGGTAAGGGGGTATAATGAATAAGCAATGTCATGTGTGGGCTCAGAATATATTCTTTCTCTCCATCTAGCTTGAAAACAGTAGTAGAAGGAGCTCTGAAAGAATCACAGCTCCCAACACTCATGGACTTCACCAAATTTTCCCGCAATTATCAGCTCTCCAAATCTGTGTCTCTTGCATCCCTCGACCCATTCTCGGGCAAAATTGAAGGAAATCTCATATTCGACCCAAACAGTTACCTCCCTAAGGAAAGCATGTTGAAAACAACCCTCACAGTGCTTGGGTTGGCTCCGCTCGACCTCATTGAGGTATGTGAGAGATTGAAGACAAGTCTGAAGTTCTCTCACCCACTATGCACAGGAAGTGGGTCATTGAGGGAACCCTCAGACATGTTCCCCTCCTCCCTCCCCTCGCTGCCTCCGCATGCATGCTCATCTGAAGCATGACTCCTCAGCAAATGGCTATCTCAGAGAATCTCCTTTGACCCAGAGCACCAAGAAAATGATTGGGCTTGCACTGGAGTTCAGACACCCAACACAACTCCCAAACTTGGGATCTTTTGTTTAAATATCTTCTCTGAACTGTTGCTCCCCCTTGTGGAGAACAAACTAAAGAATTCCTAAATTCTGTATACTCTAGCGAGATTTAAATAAGATGGTTCCTGTAGTGTTCCTCAGATTGATTCATTGGACACCAGAAGAGAAGGGGAAGATGACTGACATCTTCCAAAGAAACTCCATAACACTTTCTTGTCTGATTTTCCTTCAGATTGGTTTGGAGGGAAAGGGCTTTGAGCCAACGTTGGAAGCTCTTTTTGGGAAACAAGGATTTTTCCCAAACAGTGTCAACAAAGCCTTGTACTGGGTTGATGGTCAAGTACCTGATGACATCTCCAGTGTCTTGATGGACCACTTTGGCTACACCAAAGATGACAAACGTGAGCAGGTGTGTTGTCATGCAGAATCTTCTCAGGGAACATGTTGGGTGTCAATGAAAAAAAAAAATCTTATGTGAGTCTGGAAGTCAACACGGAACTACCTCAGGCTGGTATTTACCAGGGAGTAATGGGTATGCAGTTAGGGACCTCTTGGTGATTCAAGATGGCCATGAATTGATTGACTAGAGGCAATTTTTCAGGATGGGTCCATGAGTTCTTGAGACCTGGGTATGAATTTCCACTTCACTGTGGAAATTAAAACCAAAATTCTCCAGGCTGTGCACATTTCGACCAGTCCTGAGGTCATGTCTCCCTCTGCCTACCCAGACACTGATAATAGTGACCTCACAAGGTCATTAACGCCAAATAAATGGGACAGCATGCTTTACCACCTGCCTAGCTCCAGTAATGATTGTTTAAGGTGCACTGGCTAGGACAATTTACTTTTTTATTTTTAATTTTTTTACTGTGACAAGGGTTATCTCTGGAGCTCAGTGCCTACACTACAAATACACCCTCGTGGTGGTCTTTTTTTTTTCTTTCATTTTTTTCTTTCTATTTTTATTAAACAGGACAAAAAGAGATTGAGAAGGGTGGAGAGATAGAGATGGGGAGAGAAAGAGAGACACCGGTAGACTTGCTTCACCACTCATAGAAAAGGGACAGAAAGCTGGATCAGGGAAGAGAGTAGCTCCCTTATATAGGAAAGGGGTATAAATATTGTTGACTGTAAACCCCACCAATTTGATATGGGTCTGGGGCCCATATTCAGCTTAGGAACCTATGTGACCTCTACATCCCTGTAGATATGAGCTCACATTTTGTGGTCATGAGTAGGAACATTCCAAGCTGCCCCAATATCAACCTATCTTCCTCAGGTGTAGCATAGAGTATGTTGTCTATCCTCTCTATCATTGTTGATCCACTTTGAGAGCAAGGTCCTATGGGGGCCCACAAGGGGTCTATTTTGTTGTTCCTGATAGAGATGACTGGTAACAATGGAGAGAGGGATTTAGTTGAGTTCTAGGCCCATCATCTCTGTTTGGGAATCTCAGAACTCCCCGAATAGGGCCTCAGCTGATGGGGTGGCCTGACAGTGACTAAAGAGTCATCATTAAAGTATGCCAGTCTCTTGCCCTTATTCAGCTTTTGCAGTCCTTGCTTTACTAAGGTTAGCTTTGGAGTGAGTGAGAGAACTGTAATAGGACGTAGGTGAGGAGGGAGATGCCTGATTTCATAGCCTGTGTTGTCTACCCACCTTGAGTTAGTATCTAAGCCCATCACGGTTATAGTACACAGGGCCTGCTCCAGACATGAAAATGTGATTTACAATGCTGACACTTCCCTGTTAAAATCCCAGGACATGGCCAAAGGCATCATGTTCAGTATTCAGAATCTGCTCAAAGACTTGAAATCCAAGGAATTCCCTGAAGCCAGGGCCTACCTTCAAGTCTTGGGAGAGGAACTTGGCTTTGTCCGGCTCCAGGACCTCAAGCTCTTAGGAAGACTACTGATGAACGGGGTCCAGTCTCTGCGGGGGATCCCCCAAATGGTAAGTGTGACCCTAGCAGAGGGACAGGAGATTATCCTTGTGCTTTTGGGGCCTTCCTAACACCCTTAAGAATTGGCTTTGCAGGACTGGGTGATGGCATATCCGGTAGAGCACACACATTGCCGTGTTCAAGGACCGAGGTTCAAGCCTTCAGTCCCCACCTGTAGAAAGGAAGCTTCACAAGTGGTGAAGTGGTGTTGCAGCTGTGTCTCTTTCTCTCTCCCTGTCTCTCCATCCCCTCTCAGTTTCTCTCTAACCTATCATAAATTTAAAAAAAATAAAAAATTCACCGGGAGAGATGGATTCTTTCTGCAGGCACCAAGCCCTAATGATAACCCTGGTGGCAATAAAAAAAAATTAAAAAATTAAAGATTCATTCTTATAAACCAGACAAAGTGATTTGCTTTTTTCAAAGAAGCAAATCTGCTTTGCATTCCAGTCAAGAAGTTTCTTGGGTCACAAGAAATCAATAACATTTAAATATGAAGCTGTTCAGGAGCAGAGAGAGAGCTCAGCAAATTGGGCGTGTGCCTTGCCATAAGGCTCCCAACACCACAGGAGAGTTGTCATGGCCCTATGGGAAGATCTGGGACTATGGTGTCTCTCCCTCTTTCTTTGTCACTGTCTTTCTATCTGAACAAAAATAATGTGACCCAGAGCAACAAAATTAAGTATGTACAAGGCACCAGCCTGAAAAAACAAATGAAGCTATTCATGTTAGATATGTCTTTTTTTTTTAATTGATTTCATAATGACTGACAAGTCCATTGGATAAGAGTGGTACAAATCCACACAATTCCCACCACCAGAGTTCTATATCCCATCCCCTCCATTAGAAGCTTTCCTATTCTTTATCCCTCTGGAAGTATAAACCCAGGATCATTATGGGGTGCAGAAGGTGGAAGGTCTGGCTTCTATAATTGTTTCTCTGCTAGACATGGGCATTGGCAGGTTGATCCATACCCCTATCCTTGTGGGTTAGGGCTCTGGAGAGGTGAGACTGGGGCACATTGGTGAAGTCATCTCTCCAGGGAAGTCAGGATGGCATCATAATAGCATCTGCAACTTGGTGGCTGAAATGTAGTAAGATATAACACAGGAGAAAATGTTTAATAAACAGGAATCCAAAGGTAGGAATATAGAAGATGAAATTAGGGGTCTTCATGTAGGAAGAAGCTCAGAAGTCCATTTTAGTTAAAGCCCAAATCTGTTTAGCCTCTTTAATTGTTACTTCTCTTTCCTGGTGGCTTTAGAGTGATTCTTTTCAATGATAGAGGGGACTATTTTTCTTTTTATTTTTTTATTGATTTAATAATGATGGACAAGATTGTGAGATAATAGGGGTACAATTCCACACAATTCCCATCGCCAGAGTTCCTTATCCCATGCCTTTCTCTGAAGGCTTTCCTGTTCTTTATCTCTCTGGGAATATGGACCAAAGATCCCTAAGGGCTGGCTTCTGTAACTGCTTCTCCACTAGACATGGGCACTGGCAGGTGTATCTATACCCCCAGCCTATTTCTTTTTTTCTTTTTTTTAAATTTTTTATTTAAAAAGGATTAATGAACAAAACCATAAGGTAGGAGGGGTACAACTCCACACAATTCCCACCACCCAATATCCATAACACACCCCCTCCCCTGATAGCTTTCCCATTCTCTAGCCCTCTGGGAGCATGGACCCAGGGTCGTTGAGGGTTGCAGAAGGTAGAAGGTCTGGCTTCTGTAATTGCTTCCCCGCTGAACATGGGCGTTGACTGGTCAGTCCATACTCCCAGTCTGTCTCTCTCTTTCCCTAGTAAGGTGTGTCTCTGGGGAAGCTGAGCTCCAGGACACATTGGTGGGGTCTTCAATCTAGGGAAGCCTGGCCAGCATCCTGGTGGCATCTAGAACCTGGTGATTGAAAAGAGAGTTAACATATGAAGCCAAACAATTTGTTGAGCAATCATGGATCCCAAGCTTGGAATAGTGGAGAGGAAGTGTTAGGGAGGTACTCACTGCAAACTCTAGTGTCCTTCTGCTTTCAGGTATATATTTTGCAGTAGTTTATGGATATGTGTGAACATGAGCTCTCTCTCACAGCCCAGCCTATTTCTATAAGAACATTCATTTGTTCATCTAGAAATTAATGTCCTCAGGGCCAGGTGGTGGCACAACTGGCTGAGCGCACATGTTACAGTGCACAAGGACCCAGGTTCAAGCCCCTGGTCCCCACCTGCAGGGAGAAAGCTTCACAAGTGGTAAAGCAGTGCTGCAGGTGTCTCTCTGTCTCTCTCTCTCCCTCTCTATCACCCTCTCCCCTCTCAACTTCTGACTGTCTCTGTCCAACAGTTAAAGATTTTTTAAAAATCTTAAAAAAAGATTTTTAAAAAGAAGAAATTAATGTCCTCTATGTAGACTACAGATTCCTTTTCATACAGAAATGATGCAGTGATTATGAAAGAAATTACAATGTACTTTGCCTATGAGCTATGGTTTTCATTAGAAGTAACTTATAAATACAAGAAAAAATACTCAAATAAAATGTTTAGGTATTGGTAAGTTATAATACTAACTTTAGTATCTCAGGTTATTTTCTAGAAATGCTGTTAAAAATGTGTGCTAGCATGTATATCATTTCAAAAGCTCCTTGGTTTCAAAAATTGGTGTCACCATAATCTATGCTTCTAGTCAACCTTCATTTACTTTTAGACTCCAAAATGTCAAAATTATGAAAGTATCATGCAGTGCTATGTAAAGTTCTGAGAGTGGGATCAATTTTTTAAAATATTTTATTTACTTATTTTTAATGAGTGATACACAGAGAGAAGGATGAACAGATGGATGGATGGATGGGTGGATGGATGGATGGATGGATGGATGGATGGATGGATGGATGGATGGATGAATGGATATATAGTATGAAAGATTCCAGAGCACTGCTCATCTCTGGATGATGGTGGTACTGGGAGCTTCAGAGTCTTAGGCATGGAAGAGAGAGGGTCTGTTTTTAATCACCGTCTGAATTCTCCAGTTGAAAATAGTGTGATATGTATCCAGGGAAATTCTTATATGTCAACTTGTTGACATCAATAGCCACTCCTCTCCTCACACAGTACTGTTTGTCTGCATGTATTTATTTCCTTCCTCCTTGGATAAAGAAGGATTTTTCTGACCCTTGGAAGTGGCATTTCCCCAAGGCCACTGAAGCTAGACTTCCTTTTTAATTTTTTTTTACTAGTGATAGAATATGATAATAAGATTGTAAGTTAATTCCCATTAACTTACAACTGTGTATAATTCCACACAGTTCCTACCACCAGAGTTCTGTATCCCATCCCCTCCATCAGAAGCTTCCCTCTAGGTGGACCAAAATTCTTTTTGTTTCTTTTATAGTTTTATTTATTACTGGATAGAGACAGAGAAAAATTGAGAGAAGAGAGAGAGGAAGAGAGGAAGAGAGACAGAGAGACACCACCGCTCTACTTCACCACTGATGAAGCTTTCCCCTGCAGGTGGCACCAGGGTCTTGAACCTAGGTCCTTGTGCACTGTAGTGTATGTGCTAAACCAAGTGTACCACTGCCTGTCCCCCTGGACCAAAATTCTTTATGGGGTGCAGAAGGTGGAAATTCTGGCTTCTGTCATTGCTTCCCTGCTGAACATGAACACTGGCAGGTGGATCCATACCCCCAGCCTGTCTCTGTCTTTCCCTAGTGGGGTAGGGCTCTGGAGAGGTGAGCTTCTAGGACACACTGGTAAAGCTATCTGCCCAGGGAGGTCAGGATGGAATCTTAGTAGTATCCGCAACTTGGTGCCAGGCTTCCTTTTTAAGAGACTCTTCCTCCTGGATGTACAGATTGAAGATGTACTCAAGAGAGGCTCAAAGAATGGTTTGTTTCTCCACTACATCTTCATGGACAACGCCTTTCAACTCCCCACTGGGCTCGGGTTACCAGTGCACGTGTCCTCCTCGGGCATCCTGACACCTGGACTCAAGGCGGGACTCAAGCTGGAACTATTAAACGTAAGACCCCGTCCACCTTTCGTCCCCTGGATTGTACCTTCTCTCCAGGATGGGTTTCTTGTTCGGTTTTTAAGATGCATTTCTGGGGGCCTGGCAGTGATGCACCCAGTAAAGCACAATATTTCCATTCATGAGGACCTGGGTTCAAGTCCCCACTCTCCCACCTGCAGGGAGAAGCTTCAAGAGTAGGGAAGCAGTGCTGCAGGTGTCTCTCTTTCCTTCTCTCTCTGTCTTTTCTCTATCTCTTCCCCTTCCCTTTTTCTTTTCTTCTTAATATTTTGTTTATTGTAAGGAGAGAAACACAGAGGGAAGAAACAGAGAGACCAGAGCACTGCTCAGATCTGACTAATGGTGGTGCTGCCCCCACCCAGTCTCTATTTCTCTCTGTTCTTATTAAGTAAAAGAAACGGAGTGAGGGGGGTAATGACTGCCAGAAGCAGTGGATTCAGTGTGAAGGCACTGGCAGCACAAACAAACAAATGAAACTGCACTTCCTGTTCAAGATGCAGCATCATCTTTGTAACTACTTTGCTAAATATCTGAAAAAACATTCATGTTCTGCCAAGACGCATGACCTTGCAAATTTGTTTGGACATGTGAGTAATCTAAGAACCCAGATACTCACTCAGAGAGTGACCATTCCTGCCATCTCTTCACCCTACTACACCTCAAGTTAACTTGAGCACACCCTAGTCCCACCTATCTATCTATCTATCTATCTATCTATCTATCTATCTATCTATCTATCTATCTATCTGTGCAGGCTGGCTCTGGGGGCAGATCGTTTGGCTTTTATTCCTTCCAACAAATCTCAGAAATGAGAGGCCAGGAGTTGGTTCACCCAGCAGAGCACACACATTACCATGTACCAGGGTCTGGATTTAAACCCCCTGTCCCCACTTGCAAGGAGGAAGCTTCATGAAGGGTAAAATAGTGCTGCAGGTATCTCCCCTCCTCTCTGTCTCTCGCCTTTTCCCTCTCTCCTTCTCTATCTCTCTCTGTGTTACCCCTATCAAAGAAGAAAAGAAAAAGAGAAAATGGGGCTGGGGAGACAGCACAATGGTTATACAAAAAAAATTTCAAGCCTGAGACTCTGAGGTCCCAGGTTCAATCCCAGGTTCATAAATAAACCAGAGTTGAGCAGTATTCTGGTCTCTTTCTCTCTCTCTCTCTCTTTCCCTCCATGTCTAGTCTTTCTCATTAAAAAAAATAATAAACATTAAAAATAAAAATAAAATGTTCTCTAGGAATGGTGGAGTCATGCAGGCACTAAGCTCTAGCAATAGCCCTGGTGGCAAAATATATGAATAAGTAATCCCAGAAATACTTTTTATTTTACCATTTTTATGAATTATTTAATATTGATTTAAATAATTCTAAGATAACAGGGGTATAATTCGACACCTTTCCCAACACCAGAGTTCTGTGTCCCCATTCCCTCCATTGGAAACTGCTTTCAATGTCACAGATATGGGTTGATTTATTTCTACAACTATCTGTCTATGTTTATATATATTTGCCCATTTTTTCCCTTAGGTTCCATCTTCTCTTCCTTTCTAAGTTATACCTATACCTATTGCTACTTTTTAATGTCCTTCTTTTTCTCCTCTTCTCTCTCCGGGTCCTGGTGGAGTTGGAGTTCAAAGCCCTCTGGTCATCTTCCTCCTATCATTTCTCCCCCACTGGGACTATGAACCAAAATTATTTTTGCGGGGAGCAGAAGGTGGAAGATCTGGCTTCTGTAACTGCTTCTCCACTGGATACGGCTGTTGATAGGTCAAGCCATACTCCCATCCTGTTTCTATCTTTCCTTAGGGGGGTAGGGCCCCAGAAAAAAAATTGTTAAGCTGTGAACTGTCCAAAGACATTTACCCTGGAGTGGAAGAAGGCTGGCTTATCTGAATTCCAGGAGGCCAAGGAGTAGAACAGAGCTGACTGGGTCTTTTTTCTAACTTTCAGATGGACATGGAGCTGGTGGCACAGCCCTCGGTGTCTGTGGAGTTTGTGACAACAATGGGCCTCGTCATTCCAGACTTTGCCAGAAGCGGGGTCCAGATGAACACCAACTTCTTCCATGAGACAGGCCTGGAAGCACGCATGACTTTAAAAAACAGACAGCTGAAATTCACCCTTCCTTTGCCAAAGAAGCCAATCAAGCTATTCAGTTTTAGGTGAATCTTTCTTTGGCTGAGAAGGTGGGGACAGACAAGGTGCTGAATCGCCTAGTTGAACCCAGCCCAGACTTATTCAACCGTCACATGTCCCTTGACTTTCCACGCCTTACAAAATTGCCCTTTAAAATGTACTGATGAACTAGCGGTTGCTAGAAGGCGCGTTTTTAGTGCTTTGAGACATAGTGGTTGGTGGCAGCCTGCTCAATGGAGAGGACCTATGAGTTCTCATCTGAGGATTATGGGAACCACTCTTTTCTGAGAGCCGTCTTTAAGGATATGCTCAAATGCTGATATGCCCAGACATTCATGGCTTCTCAACAACAATTCCTGACCCCAAAAGAGTATTCTGTTGCCTGAAAGACAGCGGGCGTGTTAAATGAGATCTGTGAGGTTCCTGAGTGCTAGAGCAGTTTACAGAGAGAGCATGGATGCAGTTAGCACTAGGAAGCACAGTGGTGAGTCAGAGGGAGTGTCAGGGGCGTGGATCTGTGTAGGATGTGGGAGCAGGGAAGTGCAGCACGTGGTGGCAGTGAGGACATGCCTTCTACAGAAAGACACTCTTGAGCTGACAGGGTTATACTCAAAAGCCTGCATGGGTTTATCCAGGCAAAAGCAAAAGGAGCTAGCATTCCTGGACTGAGAGATCATGCACTGTTGGCTTGAGGGGAACAGAATATGGTTAACAACTGCCGGAAGAACACAGAAAGTCAGTCATTCCAGATGAGAGAATCTGGACACTTCTTAACCTGCATCACGGGAGGGAAGAAGGAGCACTTCTGAGTGTAGGTCCCAGTGGTGGGTCTCCTTGTGTCCTTGGTCCTGTGTTTCCTCTGTGCAAGGAGACTTAATGGCTATTGTTGTGGGGAGTGTGGATCACATGTGTGAAGGACTTCGTGCAATGACCGGAGCCTAAGAACCATAGTGACTGCCCTATTGGTGTGTGTGTGTGTGTGTGTGTGTGTGTGTACGTGTGTGTGTGCGTGTGTGTGTGTTTCTTTCTGTCACCAGGATTATTGCTGGAGCTCAGTGCCTGCACAATGAATCCACTACTCCCAGTGGCCATTTTTACCTTTTATTCTTTTGTAATTTCACAGGACAGAGAGAAATTGACTGTAGTGGGGAGAGAGAGAGAGAGAGAGAGATACCTGAAGATCTGCTTCACCACTTGTGAAGCGTACGCCCTGCTGGTGAGAACAGGGGCTTGAACCCAGATCCTTGCACAGTACCTTGGAGACTTTGAGGGGGTGTGGCCAGAGAGAAACAGAGTGCGTTAACAGGGCATTTGCATGTTCAGTGATACTCACTGTGCTCATGACTCAAAGATAACTCAGAATCCCTCTCCTCTCTCTCCACCAGCAACACCATCCATTTAGTCACAACGTCCAGAACGGAAGTGATCCCCTCGCTGGTCTTTGACAGACAGTCCTGGTCAACCTGCAGGCCCTTCTTGCCTGGCCTGAACTACTGCATCATGAGTGACTACTCCAATGCCACATCCACAGACTCTGGCTTCTACTCTCCCCTGCTTGGGGAAACCAGGTAGAGGAGAGCAGCGCCCACGCAACACTGCTCATCCCTCTGTGGGCAACAGTGAGTGGGAAGCTGCTCTGGGGCCTGAGTCGCCACATGAAGAGGATCACACCATCCTCAGATTAGTCAGATCCTTCGTCTGCTTCTCAGCACTCCTCAGGATGCCCACACTTGCCCAAATTTGGGGCATGGGCCTGGGCTTCTCCATAGATGGGGGACTGTATGCCACAGGAGTCTAGACTGCTCAGGAGGTCTTAGCTCACAAGATAAACAACCAGGGTAGTTTTATCTTACTCCTTGCATGGAGTTCTACCTGTAGTCTGGGAATCACTGGGAATCACTCTTTAAAAAGCATCTCTTTGGGGGGCAGGGTGGTGTTGCACTGGGTAGCTCATATACATCACCATGCACAAGGACCTGGGTTCAAGTCCCTGGGGCTCACTTGTAGAGGAGAGCTTCCTGCAGAGGTAAAGAGTAGGAGGGAAAATTGAGAAGGGGTAAGGCCACCAGATGTAGTGGATTCATAGTACAGGCACAGAGCCCCAGTAATAACCCTGCTGACAAAAAAGAAAGAAAGAAAGGAAGAAAGAAAGGAAGAAAGAAAGAAAAGGAAGAAAGAGAGGGAGAGAAAAGGGAGAGAGATGGCAGCACACCTTGGTTGAATGCACACTTTATTACATGCAAAGATTTGGGTTTGAACTCCTGCTCCCCAGCTGCAGGGGGGGGAAGCTTCACAAGTGGTGAAGACATCTGTTTTTCTCTCTCCCTTTCTATCTCCCCCCCTCAAGTTCTCTCTATGGTATGTAATTAAAAAAAAATGAGGGAGTGGGGAGGAATAAAATATAACTACTAGTGGTGGATTCACTGTGTGGCACCAAGTCCCAGCAATAACAAGAAAGAAAGAAAGAAAGAAAGAAAGAAAGAAAGAAAGAAAGAAAGAAGAGAGAGAGAGAGAGAAAGAAAGAAAGAAAGAAAGAAAGAAAGAAAGAAAGAAAGAAAGAAAGAAAGAAGAAGGAAGGAAGGAAAGAAGGGAGGGAGTGAGGGAGGGAGGGAGGGAAGGAAGGAAGGAAGGAAGGAAGGAAGGAAGGAAGGAAGGAAGCCTTTCTTTGAGGATGGTGCCCCTTCCCCTCCCAGATGCACCCAAGGAGGAGCTCACAGCAGATGGGTGGCTCAGTCCTTATCCAGTGTCCCTGTTTCTGAGCCTCCAGGCCTCTAGGGTGACTGTCCCTCTTACCCACTGTTGTGTACAAGTCCCTCGCCACTCCCGAGACTTTCTGGACAAGTCCTCCCTGTTGCCACCATTTGTTCTCAGCTTGGCTGACACAACCCCTGCCCCGCAGGCCCACAGGCCTTGTGAATCGTGCTGGCCTTAAGGGAAAGGAGCCTAAAGGTCCTTGTGAGTTGAGGACAAGAGACAAAGTCAGAATAAGGGAACAGGCTATTGTTGCGATTGAGGCTGAGGTGCTTTGAGGACTTTCTCGCCACCATTGCAGTCGCTGACACTGAGCACTGTGTATCCTCAGATTTGTCCTGGAACTGAGGCCCACGGGAGCCGTGAGGCAGTATTCTGCCAGCGCAGCCTACGACATCCTGCGAGAGGGAGAAGCCTTGGTGGACACGTTGAAGTTTGTAACTCAAGCCGAAGGCAAGTCTCTAAGGAAGAGATCTCTCTCTCCCCCCTCCATCTCCCTCTCCCTCTCTCTCTCTCTCTCTCCCCCCTCTTCTTCCCCTCTCTCCCTCTCTCCCTCCCCCTCTCCCCCCTCTCTTTGTCTCTGTCTCTCACCTCAGACTCAGGATTCACAAGAAGCCCATATTGAATTTAGAGTATTTAACACCCGTTTACTCACTTCCAATTCGTGTCAGTCCTGCTCTGAGAACTGAAGCCAGCAGAATAAATGGTGGAAAGAAAGTCTCTGTCCTCTTAGAGTTTAGAGTAAACAAGTAAATATTCCAAAAGTCAGATTGGTGCCGGAGGGTGAGATGGGGGCAGTAGAATGTCAGGGAATGTTTGTAGCCAAGAGGAAAAGAAAGGGCGAAGGCAAAGTCATTTGGAATGTTAAGAGCAAGTCTTTCTGGTACAGAAAGCATGAAAAAAAAAGAGACCAGAGGAGGTAAGGGGATAAGCCCAGTGGAAAAACTATCAGGGACCAAGAATTAACTGGTACATAGCCCCTGAGGCAAGTCCAGGACCCTCAGGTTTGGATTAAAGGAAGGAATCCAGGCTGGCTGAAGGAAAGGGATCAGAGAGGAAAATGGAAATGGTAAAAAGATGTTAGGAAGATAATTATGTGGCGCTTTTGTTGGGGTTTAACAAAGGGCAGATTTATTACAACACAGGCTACGTAGGTACATAAAAACCACAGTTAGGGAAATAGGAGGGCAGGGGCTGGGAGTCCTTGAGCTGAGTTAACCAACGTTGGGCTCCATGGTGGGTCCCTAGGGAAATGGCATGGCAGTGAGGAGAGCTGACAGGGCAAGCAGGAAGAGAGAACAATCTCTACCAGACACTCATTTAAAGAACTTCCTACAAGGCTGGGGAGCTAGCACAATGGCTAAGCAAAAAGACTTTTGTGTCTGAGGCTCTAATGTCCTAGCTCAATCCCCAGCACCATAATAAAGCAGAGCTGTGCAGTACTCGTGTGTGTGTGTGCGTGTGTGTGTTTGTGTGTGTGCGCCTTTCTATGTATCTCATTAAAATAAACAAAATACTTTTTTAAAAAGAAATTCTTACTAAAAAGTAACTTCCTATGGTGGGAGGTAGATAGCATAATGGTTATACAAAGAGACTCTCATGCCTGAGGCTCCAAAGTCTCAGGTTCAATCCTCTGCACCACCACAAGCCAAAGCTAAGCTTGTAAAAAATAAATAAATAAATAAATAAATAAATGAAAATAAAATAAAATAACTTCCTATACACCCACAGTCCCTTGTGGATTTGCATACAATTTCCGTGAGCTCTAAACTTGACGCCAAGCAGACGTCAGCCATATGTGATTTACATTCATGGCCCAATCTAGAGAAAGGAGGGAAGATGGTCTTGTTGGCCGTGGTAAGAGTTTTGGTTCTTATGACACGAGTGACAGAAGAAGCCAGTAGAGTCCTTTCCAGGTCTGGCTTATGTTTCTGTTAAAGTGCCCCGGGACAAAGAAGCCAAGATACCACATAGCAGGCACGACTTGTTCACTCTTGCAGATTTGCAGGGAACCACCATGACCATGGCATTCAGGTACAACCGCCAGCGGAAGGTTTTCTCTACTGAACTTCAGGTCCCACCTCTGGATGTCGACCTTAGCACAGTCCTCAGAGTCAGTGATGAGTCTGCTGAGGGTAAGAAGTCTTACAAGCTCACCTTGGACATTCAGAACAAGAAAATCACAGAGGTCACTCTCACTGGTCACATTAGGTAAGGAAGCTCACTGGTCCGAACCAGAGGCCCTCGGGACACTTTAGCCTTCATACTGATTAAAACGGGGGTGATCCTGGTCTGCTGACTGAGGGGTGGGGAGAACACTCAGGAGTATAAGCCTCTGTTCCTCTCCTTGGTCACTTACTACTCACCAGGCATGGTGCTGGATGCTTTAAAGAAACACTCTCTAGGGGTCAGACGATGGTGCCCCTGGTTGAGCACACACATTCCCAAGTACACAGACCCAGGTTCAAGACCCCAGTTCCCACCTGTAGGGGCAGCTTTGCTAGGTGTGAATTAGTGCTGCAGGTGTCCCTCTTTCTCCCACTCTATTTCTCCTCCTTTCTCAATTTTCCAAATGTAAGAAAAAATAAAATAAAACACTAAAAAGATCTAAAGATGATTAAGAAAGGGAAGGAAGAAAGAAAAGAAAGGAAGGAAGGAAGAAAGAAAGAAAGGAAGAAAGAAAGAAAGAAAGAAAGAAAGAAAGAAAGAAAGAAAGAAAGAAAGAAAGAAAGAAAGAGGGAGAGAAATGTTATTGCTCAGCATCATCAACTTCAGGGAAGGTATGGTTTTCCCTCCAAAGTTGGACGTGTAGCTGGGATGAGTAGTTTGACCAACAAAGCGATAATAGGACAGGTTTCAAATGTTTTCTTTTTTTTTAATTGTTCACTCAAAGTAATTTTCACTAGAAAATCCAAACCAGGGGGGCAGGGGGTGGTTCACCTGCTTAAGCGCACACATTACAGTGCACAAAGATCCAGGTTCAAGCCCCTGGTCCCCACCTGTAGGGGAAAAGCTTCACGAGTGGTGAAGAAGGGCTGTAGGTGTCTGTCTCTCTCCCTCTCTATCTCCCCCCTTCCCTCTCAATTTCTCTCTGTCTCTATCCAATAATGGAAGGAAGGAAGGAAGGAAGGAAGGGAGGAAGGAAAAGAGGAAGAAAAATTTTCTAAGTCCTTACAAAAAGGAAATAAAAATGAAAAACCCAAACAGGAATGTGATGACTACTTCAATGGATGTGATAGTCTAAAGAAGAAATGATTTGTGGCACTGGGGATTCCAGATAACAATTAATTTACAGAGAGAATCTGACTCACAATTTATGACTATGGATTTCTTGTCGTTGTTAAATGATTTTTTTCTTTAAAATAAAAAAATCATTTTATTGTGCAAACAGTACTTCCTAGGATGGTTGTCAACATGGAAATATAACTGCCCATCTCCCTGGGAAGGACAACATGAATGCCCACTACCCAGCCAAGCCCTTCTCCACCTCTCTCCCCTCCCAGCTCCTCCCCACCTCCCCACTGCAGAATCCTTGACGTTTTTGCAATACACCAGCCCTGTCCAGTTTTCTCCTTCTGTTTTCCTTTGCAAACCTTTTTCTTCCATACCTCCCCGGGAAATCCTTGAGGTACACAGAGTTTAGCTTCGGGAAGTGTATGAGTCATTTCTCTGAGTCGTTTATATACCTTGTCTTGATCACCGTTAGTAGAACTTCAGTTAATCTCATACATCTCCATGGAATGGGCAAAGCCACTGATGCCAAAAGAGTGTTCTTTCCAACAGCTGTGACGGAAAGAAAGGAGGCAAAATCAGAGGAGTGATTTCCATACCACGGTTGCAGGCAGAGGCCAGAAGTGAGATTCACACTGTGTGGTCTCCTACAAAACTGCTCCTCCACATGGACTCATCTGCCACAGCTTACGGCTCAACAATTTCCAAGAAGGTGGCATGGCACTATGGTATGTCCTCTTCCCATGGGTAGTCCCAAGGGCACCGTGGACTTGTGGGCACTGTTGGCATCTCTTGTGTAAGGGGGCTGAGCTGGTACCATTGATATCTCTCTCTGTCTCTCTCTCTCTTTCTATGTGTGTTTCAGATGAAGAGAAAATGGAGTTTGAATGGAACACAGGCACCAATGTGAATACCAAAAAAGTGGCTTCCAATCTTCCCCTGGACCTTTCTAGTTACCCTAAAAGGCTGCATGAATACACCAGCAGCCTCTTGGACAACAGAATTCCTCAGACTGACATGACTTTCCGGCACATGGGTTCCAAATTAGTAGCTGTAAGTAAAAGTCAGTTGGCCATTGAAACATGGTTCTAAGTGCTAATGACATACTCAGTCTCTCTTAGGTAGGTAAAGGAGGGTTTCCAGAGATGCAACCATGCCATGCTACCCACTCCCTGACCCCAGAGCATTCCTGGGAAGGAAAGAAAGATATATGCAGTTTCATATTTATTATTCATATTCATTTCATATTCATTAAAGGATAAATACCAAAAGAAGCCAGGGCAAAAGTTTGTTGGGCTTTGGGATGCCAACTAGGACTTTGACTATGTACATGCTCGTTTTGTAAAATGTGGGCATTGTTCAGTGACTGAAAGCCCGGTTTACTGTTAACTTTCAGTGCCTGTTCTCTGTCATGATTGTTGTGTCAAATGTGAATATTCGCTGAGTGTTGGTTGTGCTTTGAGGCCCACTTGTACCCAGGATTCTGAAGGCTTTTGTTATTCTGTAGGCAACAAACACATGGCTTCAACATGTGTACAGGAATTTCCCTTCCACTGAGAAAGTACAGGATCATCTCAGTGGCCTGAAAGAGTTATACCTCCAAGAAATGAGAATTCCAGAATTTCACATGCCAGAAAACCTCTTCTTGAAAAGGTAAAAAAAAAGGAAAGAAAAAAGGGGAAAGAAAAGGAACTTGGAAAAATTTGAATCATGTCTAGTAAATAGAAGTTTTTTACTGAGCGTGATTTCGGCTTTTCAAACTTTACAGTGTAGAGGCAGTAACTTCATCAGTTTAGGGGTTCAATAATTGTTACTTAAGCATTGTGGCTTGTTTGTAGTATTAAACATGAACTCAGACTTTGAATACCAATTCAGTTCCCAAAAAAACCCAAGAAAATAATTGGAGGCTCCTGGTAATTCTGCCCTAAGATGTTTTATTTACTACGATCTGCTTTTGAAAGTCCTATCTGTCAACAACCCACCCCACACTCTCCATTATTCAGAATCATGATGTACTCATAACTGTGAAGCATTTCGAAAATGGCTAAAAGACTTGTTGCTGACAGGCTTGCTGTTGAGGTCTAGAGGTTCTTAGTCGTTAAGTGAAGGCAATAGCATCTGTAAAAGAAAAAAAAAGTAAATAAACTCACTTTAGCAATGCAGTTTCACCCATCCAGCTTCCCAAGTGTTTGGTCAGCTTGTATATCTAAGGACACGCATGTAGGGCTTTGTTTGACGTCAGGAAGACCATAGGAGCATGAGAGGGAGAAACTAGAAGCTTTTCTAGATAGACTGTTTTCTAGATAGACTCTGTATTATCTTCAGGGTTAAGAAAGCAAGCAGCCTTGTCACACAGACCCATCCACAGCAAAATCAAATCAAGCAAGTAAGTGGGCAAGCCTACCAGCCTCTACAGCATCCGCGTGGGAAAAGACTACTGAAGATAAGAGACATGTGGCAGCTTCAGGGACCAGGAAATCTCTTCTTTCTTTCACTGCTGGCATCTCTGGTGAACGGTCTTCTCCGTGCTGAGCTGAGCAGGCAGGATGAGAGGGCTTCAGGCTCAGACAGGGACACACCATGCATCTTCCCACTGAATGTCAGGACTCTGTCAGGCAGTATCCATTGCTGTTGCAGCCTTTAAACTCTGGCCCCCTCCTTTATTCTTTCAACATGGTGATTATCCATTGGATGTCATTAGTGCTGGGATAGCCTCTAGGCGTCCTTTTCTCCTGGGCCATCTCTTTCTCATGGGCTGTCCAAAGCCAGCAGAAACGTTGATATTATAAATCTGGCAAATTAGCTTGCCTGCATAGTGTGCATGTATGTCATGTACTTAGCCCAGACGCACACTGGGCTGTACACTGTCATGTACACTGCCTGACCCACATGGCAGTGGAGAGAGCTAAGGTGCACTGGTGCCTTTCACTCTTCCTCTGCCTCTCTGTCTGTCTCTCTCTAAAATGATAATTATAAATAAATGGTGACATTATACTCACTGCGCTACCAGCATCACTGTGACTCAGAAAGATAAAGCTATAGGCCAAAATCACTAAAACAGCACACGTGTACTCTTTCTCAGTGTAAAATTGCCCCACCTCAGTTTAGCGGACATGTAACTAATGTCACCTATAGAACCCAACATAGGGGACACTACAAGCTTAGATAATGTCCCCCATCTAAGCCCAACGCACATTAGCCAATATGTAGCTAGATGCACTGAGAAGATAAAGCCCAGATAAGGTGCAGTCCTTCCACCCAGCATGATACCATCAAGACACACAAAAAAATGAGCTACATCATTTGTATGTTATGCCCTTGGAGGTAGTCATGAGGGACTGTACTACGATAAGAACAAAAGAAAATAATTATGACTTAGATGGGGTGCCACAGAGAAGGAAGGCACTCTTGTTATGGTGTTGAATGGATTTGAGTATTTGGTAGTAAGAGGTAGAAGCAAAGGAATTCCAGGCAGAGAGAAACAGCATGAAAAAGTGCAGTCTGGGTTTGCACTATTTCTTTTTATTTATTTATTTAAATATTTATTTATTTATTCCTTTTTGTTCTCCCTGTTGTTTTATTGTTGTAGTTATTATTGATGTCGTTGGATAGGACAGAGAGAAATGGAGAGAGGAGGGGAAGACAGAGAGGGAGAGAGAAAGATAGACACCTGCAGACCTGCTTCACCGCCTGTGAAGTGAATCCTCTGCAGGTGGGGAACCAGGGGCTCAAACTGGAATCCTTAATCTGGTTCTTGTGCTTTGCACCACCTGTGCTTAACCTGCTGCACTACCGCCTGACTCCCTGGGTTTGCACTATTTCTAAGAAGACCAGAGGGCCACAAATGTTGGGTTCTTGACATCTGACTATGGGGCATTATCTTTGCTGTTTATTTCAGTGATGGTCGGGTCAAATACATCTTGAACAAGAACAGCCTAAAAATTGAGATCCCTCTGCCTTTCGGTGGCAAATCTTCTAAAGATCTAAAGATGTGGGATACGGTTCGGACACCAGCCCTCAACTTCCGGTCCGTGGGCATCTCCCTGCCATCTCGAGAGTTCCAAATGCCCACGTTCACCATTCCCAAGTTGTATGAACTGCATGTGCCCTTGCTGGGGATGCTAGATGTCTCCACAAACGTCTACAGCAACTTGTACAATTGGTCAGCCCTTTACACTGGTGGCAATAGCAGCAAAGACCACCTGAGCCTTCAGGCTTTGTACCAAGTGAAGGCTGACTCTGTGGTTGACCTGCTGTCCTACCATGTGCAAGGTGAGCTGGGCTTGGTGTTAGGGCATGTGATGGGATGTGATTTGCTTCAGGCACTGATGGGATAAACTCATCTAGGAAGGACAACACTTGGACTGTATTTTTCTTTTACCACAGGGTTATCACTGGAGTTCAGTGCCTACATGATCAATCCACTGCTCCTAGCAGCCGCTTTTCTTGTCTTTCTTTTTGATAGAGACATATAGAAATTGAGAGGGAATAGGAGGGAGGGAGGGAGAGAGAGAGAGAGAGAGAGAGAGAGATTTACCTGCATCACTGCTTCACCACTCATGAAAGTTTTCCCCTCTGCAAGTGGGGATTGGGGGCTTAAACCCAGGTCATTTCATATAGTAATGTGTACACTCAACCAGGTGTGCCACTGCCCAGCCCCAACATTTGTACTTTTTTAAAAATTTTTGTTTATTTATTTTACAAAGAGACAGAGATAAATTGAGAGGAGAGAGAGAGAGAGATTTGTCACATTGTTTCACCATACATGAAGCTTCCCCCTATAAGTAGGGACTAGGGGCTTGAACCTGGTTCCTTGTGCATGGGAATGTGTGCATTCAACCATGTGTACCACCACCCAGCCCCTACTTAGACTTTCTTACAACTATTCCCCATGCTACTTGGTGGCCCATATATTCATTCATCTAATAAATATATTTATGAAGCACATTAACTTTGTCAAGCATTCCCCCTAGGCAATGGCAGAGAAAGCAGACAGATTAACTGGCAATTTTAAGTCTGGGAAAGAGGTCTTATGAGAGCTAGAGTGTCTACTAAAATGCATGATGGAAACACTTGATGAGGGAACCCAACAAGGACTGTGATGATCATGGAAGGCTTCCTGGATGAGTGCCTTTCTGGTATCAGATTTTATGCTATGTGATAGATGGAGGAGACTGCTGTACAACTGATTCAATGGAACAGAACTTTCTTAGTGAGAGCTTTTGAAGATAAGAATTGTTCCGAAGGGCAAGGTGGTGATGGTGATGACCTGATTGAGTGCACACCTTATAGTGTACTAAGACCTGCACCTGCAGGGAAGAAGCTTCATGAGTGATGAAATAGTGCTGCAAGCATCTCTTTCTCTCTCTCTCTCTCTCTCTCTCTCTCTCTCTCTCTCTCACACACACACACACACACACACACACACAGCCTGTCTGTACATCCCTGTCCCCTCCCAATATCTGTCTGTATCTAAAATAAATATATGTACATATAAATATATATCTACAAAGTAATTTGTTCTGGAAATATACTGCTTAACTTAACAAATGTGGTTTCCATTTTATACTAGGATCTGGAGAAACAACATACGACCACAGAAATACATTCACAGTATCTTGTGATGGGATTCTACACCACAAATTGTTGAATTCAAATCTCAAATTCAGTCATGTAGCCAAGACTGGAAACAACCCTGCTTCAAAAGGCCTGTTGACCTTCGACGCATCTAGTCCCTGGGGACCACAGATGTCTGCTTCAGTACATCTGGACTCAAGGAAGAAGCAGCACTTGTATGTCAAGGAAGTCAGGATGGACGGGCAATTCAAGGTCTCTTCATTCTACAGCAATGGTGTCTACAGCCTGTCTTACCAGAGGGATCCAATGATTGGCCAGCTCCATGGGGAGTCCAGCCTGAGGTTCAACTCCTCTTACATTCAGGGAACCAACCAGGTAACAGGAATGTATGAAGATGGAACCTTTTCCCTCATTTCCGCCTCTGATCTGCAAGATGGCCTCCTGAAAAACACTGCCTCCTTGAAATATGAGAACGCTAAGCTTACTCTGAATTCTGACACCAGTGGGCAGTATGAGGACTTTGTCACTTCGAGCAAAGTGGACCTGAGCTTCTCCAAGCACAGTGCGTTGCTCCGTTCTGAATACCAGGCTGACTACAGGTCTCTGAGACTCTTCTCTCTGATGTCTGGATCTCTGACTGCCCAAGGTCTTGAGTTAAATGCAGACATGCTAGGCACAGACAAAGTAAACAGTGGTGCTCACAAGGCAACGCTAAAAATAGGCCGGGATGGGATATCTACCAGTGCAACAAGCAACTTGAAGTTCAGCCCCCTGGTACTGGAAAATGAGCTGAACGCAGCTCTTGACCTCTCGGGGTTATTGATGAGACTGACATCAAATGGACGCTATCGGGAACACAATGCAAAATTCAGCCTGGATGGAAAAGCTGCCCTCACAGAGTTATCAGTGGGAAGTGCTTATCAGGCAACCATCCTGGGTGCCGATAGCAAAAACGTGTTCAATTTCAAGCTCAACCAAGACGGCCTTAAGCTTTCAAATGACCTGCTGGGCTCTTATGCTGAAATGAAGTTCGACTATACCAACAACCTGAACATCGCAGGGCTGTCACTAGACTTCTCTTCAAAACTTGACAGTATCTACAGCTCTGACAAGTTCTATAAGCAGCTCTTGAGTTTACAGCTTCAGCCATACTTCCTTGTCACCACGTTGAACAATGACCTGAAGTTTAATGCTCTGGGTCTGACCAATCACGGGAAACTACGGCTGGAGCCTCTGAAGTTGAATGTGGGCGGAAGTGTAAAGGGAGTCTACCAGGATGATGAAATCAAACACGTCTACACCGTGTCTTACGCCGACATATCAGCAAGTTATAAAGCAGACACTGTCGCCAGGGTGCAGGGGGCAGAGTTGAATCATCGGCTCAACACTGAAATCGCTGGGCTTGCTACAGCCATTGACATGAGCACCAACTACAATTCGGACTCTCTGCATTTCGGCAATGTTTTCCATGCTGCAGTGGCCCCATTCACAGTGACAGTGGATGCCCACACAAATGGCAATGGGAAGCTGATCCTCTGGGGTGATCACACTGGGCAGTTGTACAACAAATTCCTATTGAAGGCAGAACCTCTGACCTTCACTCTGACTCATGATTACAGAGGCTCCACCAACCACCATCTCAAGTCCAAGAGGAGTCTTAGTACTGCTCTGAATCACAAAGCCAATGTGCTTCTCACTCCAGCAGAGCAGACAGGCTCCTGGAAAATCAAGACCCAGTGGAACAAAAATGAATACTACCAGGACTTTGATGCCTACAACACAAAAGACAAAGTTGGTGTGGAATTCAGTGGCCGGGCCCTGGCTGACCTCACCATGCTGGATGGCCCAATCTCATTGCCATTTTTGTCCAGTAAGCCCATCAATGTAATCGATGCTTTTGAGATGAGGGAGACGATTGACCAGCCCCAAGAATTTGCTGTGGCTGCTTCTGTGAAATATGATAAGACTCAAGATGTCCACACCATCAACCTCCCATTTCTAAAACTCCTGCCAGAGTACTTTGAGAAGAACCGAGCTTTGGTTATAACTGCACTAGAAGCCATACAGAAGGAATTAAAACATGTCAATATCGATCAATTCATGAGGAAATACAGAGCAGCCTTGGACGGATTCCCACAGCAACTTAATGATTATCTGGATGCATCCAATTGGGAGAGACAAGTTGCAAGCGCCAAGGAGAAACTAAAAGCATTCACAAAAAATTACAAAATTACAGAAAATGATCTCAAAATGGCATTGGACAATGCCAAAATCAACCTTAATGAAAAATTATCTCAACTACAAACATATGTGATACAATTTGATCAGTATATTAAAGATAGTAATGATTTAAATTATGTTAAAATAGTTATTACCAAAATTATTGAACGAATCATTGAAAAATTACAAATCCTTGATGAGCATGCAAATTTAGTAAAAGCCCTCCAAGATCTATCTTTACTTATTGAAAAGATTGATTTTCACAGAATCAATAGTAGAATTGCTTCCTGGGTAGAAAATATGGATAATAATTATCAAATCAGAATCCAGATACAAGAAAAATTACAGCAAATCAAGACACAGATTGAGATTATAGATACCCAGCATCTTGCTGGGAAGTTAAAACAGCAACTTGAGACTTTTGATGTCAAAGTGCTTTGGGACCAGTTGAGAGCTACAATTCCATTTCAAAAAATAAAAGAAATTATTGAGCATGTCGAGTACCGTGTGATAAGTCTTATTGAAGGCTTAAAAGTAACTGAGAAAGTCAATACTTTTATAGTCATAATCCATAAGTTAATTGAGTTATATGAAATCGACCAACACACTCAGGTTTTAGTAGATAAATTAGTACAGCTCGCCAATCAATACAAGTTGAAGGAGACAGTTGAAAAGATAAGTAATGCCTTACGACATGTTGAGATGAAAGTTCACTTTGAGAAATTGCTTAGCTTGATTGATGATGCTACCAAGAAGCTTAAAACATTGTCTTTTGAAACTTTCATTGAAGAAGTAAACAGATTCCTTAACATGTTGGTCAAGAAATTACGGTCATTTGACTATCACCAGTTTGTAGACACGACCAATAACAAAATCCATGAGGTCACTCGAAGAATCAACAGTGAGATCCAGGCTCTGGAACTTCCACAGAAAGCCAAAGCCCTCAAACTGTTTGTAGATAGCATTAAGGTCATGGTTTCAGACATTTGGGAAAAGGTAAAGAACATCAAAATAACCTTATTCTTTGACTGGTTACAGGATCCTTTAAGTTCAGCATCTTTAACTTACATGAGAGAAAAATTCCTAGGAACCCTAGAAGACATCCGAGACCGACTGTATCAGATGGACACTCAGCGGGAAATTGAGCGGTACTTATCCCTGCTAGGTCACATATACAGCACACTGGTCACTTATGTTTCCGATTGGTGGATTCTTGCTGCAAAGAACCTTACTGACTTTGCAGACCAGTATTCTATCCAAGACTGGGCTAAAAAGATGAAAGTTTTGGTAGAACAAGGGTTCACTGTTCCTGAAATTCGAACCAGCTTTGGGACCATACCTGCTTTCGAAGTCAGCCTCCATGCTCTTCAAGCAGCTACCTATCAGACTCCTGACTTCATAGTCCCCCTTACAGACCTGAGGATCCCATCCATTCAGATAAACTTCAAGAAGCTGAGAGATATAAAAGTCCCTTCCAAGTTTTCCACCCCAGAATTCACTGTCCTCAATGTCTTCCACATTCCTTCCTTTACAATTGACCTGATAGAAATCAAAGCAAAAATCATCAGAACCATTGACCAAATGCTGAGCAGTGAGTTGCAATGGCCAGTTCCAGAAATATACCTGAGAGATATGATGCAGGTAGATGACGTGCTTGCTGGAATCACTCTCCCGGATGTCCATTTCCCAGAAATCATGGTTCCAGAATTTGTCATTCCAAATCTTGACCTGACAGATTTTCAGCTTCCAGACCTTCACATACCAGAATTCCAGCTCCCCCGTGTCTCACACACAATCCAAGTTCCTACTTTTGGCAAGCTGTACAGCACTTTGGAAATCCAGTCTCCTCTTTTCACATTCAACGCCAATGCTGACATCAAGAATGTCACCACTCCTTCGAGCAATGTAGAGATGGTGGCTTCCATCGTCGCCAAAGGTGTGTCCAAAGTAGAGGCTCTCAATTTCCATTTTCAAGCAAACGCACAACTCTTAAGCCCTAAGGTGGACCCACTGGTGCTGAAGGAATCCCTGAGGTTCACACACAAGTACCTGAACACAGAGCATAGCAGTGAGGTGCTGTTTTTTGGAAATGCTGTGGAGGGGAAATCAAGCACAGTGGCTGACTTGCACACAGACAAAAATGCACTGGAGTTTAGTAATGGGGTGTTCCTTAAAATAAATAGTCAGCTCACACTGGACAGCAATACCAAGTACTCCCACAAGCTAAATATCCCCACATTTGACTTCTCCAGTCAGGCTGACCTACGCAATGACATCAAAACCCTGCTGGAAGTTGGGCACGTAACCCTGTCTTCTTCCGGAACAGGGTCGTGGAAATGGGCCCACCCCAAGTATTCAGATGAGGGAACACATGAATCTCAAATTAATTTCGCTATGGAAGGACCCATCACTTCCTTTGAATTGACTAATAAGGTCAACAGCAAGCACCTGAAACTCAACCAGAACGTGGGCTTTAAATCTGGCTTCCTTAATTTTTCCAAGTTTGAAATCCAGTCTCAAGTGGAATCCCAGTACTTGGGCCATAGCATTCTAACAGTTAAAGGCATAGCCCTGCTTGGGGAAAAGAAGGCAGAGATAACTGGCAGCCATAATGCTTATTTAAGTGGAAAAGTTAGTGGGACTCTGAAGAATTCTCTTTTCTTTTTGATCCAACCATTTGAGATCACTGCATCCAGCAATAATGAAGGGAATTTGAAAGTTGTTTTCCCATTGAAACTCACGGGGAAGATAGACTTCCTGAATAATTATGCACTACTCCTAAGCCCCAGTGCCCAGCAAGCAAGCTGGCAAGCAGGTGCCAGGTTCAATCAGTACAAGTACAGTCATAATTTCTCTGCTGGCAACAATGAGAACAGCATGGAGGCCCATGTAGGAATGAATGGAGAGGCCAACCTGGATTTCTTAAACATTCCTTTAACAATCCCTGAAATGGCTCTACCTTTCACAACACTCACAACTCCCCAGGTGAAAGAATTCTCCTTATGGGAAGAAGCAGGCTTGAAGAAAGTCTTGAAAACAACAAAGCAATCATTTGATTTAAATGTAAAGATTCAATACATGAAAAACAAAAACCAGCATTCCATCTCAGTTCCCTTAGAGAGTGTGTATGTGTTCATTCACCGTAATATCAATGACTTCATGGGGAAATTTGAGAAAGCCAGAGACAAGACATTAGGTTTTCTTGCCAAATCCTATAACGAAGCAAGATTTAAGTTTAATAAATCCCTCAATGAGCAGCCCAGGACCTTCCAAATTCCTGGATACACTATTCCAGTCATCAATCTTGAAGCGTCTCCATTCACAGTAGAGATGTTGCCATTTGATTACATGATCCCCAAGGAGATCATCACCCCCAACTTCACCATCCCAGGTTCTGACTTTTCTGTATCCTCCTATAACTTAGCCCTGCCATTTCTAGAACTTCCAGACCTTCAAATCCCTGGGTACCTTCCTCAATTTTCTCTTCCAGAATTCAAGGCAATGAGCTTCCCAGTTCCAGCTCTGGGAAACATTACCTGTGATTTCTCCTTTAAATCTAGTCTCATTACACTGAATACCAACGCTGGACTTTATAACCAATCAGATCTTGTCGCTCATTTTGTTTCCTCCTCTTCTTCTGTCTTTAGTGCGCTACAGTACAAATTAGAGGGCACTTCAAGTTTGACTAGGAAAAGAGGATTGAAGGTAGCCACTGCTTTATCTCTCAATAACAAATTTGTGGAAGGCAAGCATGACAGTACCATTAGCTTAACCAAGAAAAACATGGAAGCATCAGTGACAACAGTGGCAAAAGTCCACACTCCAGTTCTGAGAATAAGTTTCAAGCAGCAACTCAATGGGAATACCAAGTCAAATCCTACCATCTTATCATCCGTTGATTTTGAGTATGATTTCAACTTCCACAGAGTGTACACCACTGCCACAGGGGAAGTTAACCACAAACTCAGTTTAGAAAGCCTTACCTCGTACTTGGCTATCGAGTCATCCACCAAAGGAGATATCAAGGTTCTTGTCCTTTCACAGCAATACTCAGGAAATATCGCTAATGAGGCCAGCATTTATTTGAACTCAAAGGGAACTCGGGCTTCAGTGAAGTTGCAAGGGGCTTCTAGAATTGATGGTCTCTGGAACCTTGAGGTAAAGGAGAATATTGCTAGTGAAGCCACTCTCCAGAGAACATATGCCATATGGGAACACAGTACGGAGAACCACTTACAGCTAACGGACCTCTTGATAACATCTGGAGAACACAGAAGCAATGCTACTCTGGAGCTCTCTCCAGGGAAGATGATAGCCCTTGTTCAGGTCCATGCAAGCCAGCTGAGTCCATGGCTTGATATCAGGCGCTTTGTCCAGGAAGTGTCCCTGAGTGCTACCACTGAGAACCAAAAGGTTATCTGGAAAGGTGAGGTCCAGGTACCTTCTGGGTCTCTCCAAAACAATGTACAGCTTTCCAATGACCAAGGAGAAGCATGTGTTGACATTGCTGGTTCTTTAGAAGGACATCTATCATTCCTCCGTGATATTTTCTTACCAGTTTATGACAAGAACTTGTGGGACCTTCTCAAGCTGGATGTAACCACCAGCATTGATAGGAAGCAGTATCTTCAGGCTTCCACTGCTCTTGTATACACCAAAAACCCCAAAGGTCATCTTGTCTCCATCCCTGTGCAAGAACTGGTTAGTAGATTCATTATCAACAAGTATCTTAGTGCTTCTCCTTTCGTTCTTGACATACCCATATTCCCCAAAATGATATTCTCCCACGCTGAGGTATTAACAAAGTACTCTGAAGCGGAAGGATCTTCAGTTCCCTTTTTTGAGATATTTGTGCCTGAATCTCAGCTAACTGTGTCCCAAATCACCCTTCCAAAAAGGATTTCAGTTGGAAATAGTGTTTGGGATCTAAACGAGGTGGCCAGAGAAATAGCAGAGTTTGAATGGCCGACCACTGTCATGCCTGAGCAGACCATTGAGATTCCCTCCATGAAGTTCTCTCTACCTACTGGGATTTTAGTCCCTTCCTTTGGAACACTGACTGCACATTTCGGGCTGACCTCTCCCTTGTATAACTCCACATGGAGTGCTGGATTGAAAAACAAAGCAGATCATGTGGAGACATTCCTGGAATCCACATGCAGTTCAACCATCCAGTTCCTGGAATATGAGCTAAATGGTAAGTAAATATACAAGTTCCTTTCCTGGATGGTATATGTTTTCAGTGAGAGTTGTGAATATGTACTTATTAGGTAGGCACAAAAGGCTCACTATAGCAAAAGTTGTTTTTATTTTTTAATCTTTATTTATTGGATAGAGACAGTCAGAAATCAAGAGAAGGGGGGAGATAGAAAGGAAGAGAGACAGAGAAGGCACCTGCAGTACTGCTTCACCACTCGCAAAGCTTTCCCCTTGCAGGTGGGGACTGGAGGCTCAAACCCATGTCCTTGTGCATTTTGTAACATGCACTCAACCAGCTGTACCACCACATGGCCCTTCACTGTAGGAAAATTTTAAAAGAAGATGGAAAAGGGGCTAGGGAGAGAACAGAATGGTTATCTTTTCATACCTGAGACTACACATGATCAGGTTCAGGCTCCAGCCCCACCACAAGCTGGAGCAGAGCAGGGTTCTGGTGAAATAAATAAATAAATAAACAAATAAATCGCTGAGCTCTAGAATAGCTATTACATTTTTCAAAGTGGGAAGATTTGTATAAGTCTCACACTTGAAACCTATACTATTACAAGTCCACTGATAAGATAAATAGTTTCAAAAACACGGATTCTTATTATAATCTTATGATAGACCATGTCTCTTATCTTGAAAAAAAATTATATGCTGCATGTTTCAAACATATGAAAAGGTATTTTACTAAGTCTCCCAGTTTTCACAATGAGAAAATATATGTCCTTCATCAGTTCATTAATTTCATGAAATCTCACATTTTCCTTTATACAGTTATGGGAACACACAAATTTGAAAATGGTGCTATGGTCTGTAAGACTAGAGGAACGTTTGCACACCCTGACTTCAGCGCAGAATACCAGGAAGATGGCAGATATGACAAGCTTTGGTATGAAGCATTCATTGAAATGTCAACATTTCTCAGACCTTTGCACTTTCTGCCAGCTCCTTCCCCCTCTGATGAGAACTCCTCTGCTTTTCTGTTTGCAGGGACTGGAGAGGAGAGTCTCGCCTTGACATCCTCAGCCCAACATTCACCGATATCCATCTGCACTATCAAGCAGATGAGAATACCCTCTCCTCTCTGGTGGTCTCCCCAGCCTTGGGCACGGTGGCCATGCAACTGGAAGACAAAGACAGTATCTTCAAAGTGAACGTCTACTACCGCCCTGAGGTAAGTTCCAGATGATGGGTTACATACCCCCAAGATCAAGTAGAATGTGGGGAAGTGAATTCATCCAGTATAAAGTATTCTCCGCAGGGCCAGGCAGTGGTGCACCTGGTTAAGCACACACATTACAGTGTGCAAGGACCTGGGTTCAAACCCTCAGTCCCCACCTGCAAGGGGAAAGCTTCATGGGTGGTGAAGTGGAGCTACAGGTGTCTCTCTGTCTCTCTTCCTCTCAATCTCCTCCTCCCCTCTCAATTTCTTTCCGTCTCTTTCCAATAATAAATAAAGATTTTTTAAAGACAGTTACAATAAATAAATAAATATAGTACTCTCCTCCAAGTTTTCACAGTGGATGCAACCCAAACATTGTGTTGAACTTCTCTGAGAAACTATTCCCCCCAAAGTATTATGAGCCTTTTAAATTGATTGCAATTATTACCTACACACATGACATCATAGATAACCATAAATAAGTCTAAAAGGATGAGGCTTATGCCTTCTCACCTAATCATGGACAAACTCTGCCACATGATATAAACATTTTTCCCGATAATGGTTTCTGTTTAAGTCTATATAATTCTTCTTCACTATAGGATTGTCAGATGAGATGTACCATCTTGTCTCATACGTGGTAAGCTAGGTCCAAACAAAATCAAGGAAATAATTAGTAAAGAAGTAATCAGGTCCTTTTATTATGACTTGCCCTAGACTTAAACAATAGATGAGGCTGGTGAAATAGCTCTTTTGGATAGTGTGACCCAGGTGCAAGAAAGATTCCTACCTCATTGAAGAAAACTTTTTCATTCTCTCCATCTGTGGTCTTTTCACTCTCTCTCTCCCTCTCTGTCACTGGGAAAAAAAGAGAAAATAAAAAGGAAGGGAGGAAGGAAGGAAGGAAGCAAAAATCAATGAAGGAATACCTTCAGATCGCAGCATTCAAAGTCTATTAGATTAGCACTGGCCTTTCCCTACTACTCCTTTTGCTGGATTAGTCTTTGGGTCTCCTTTCCTCTTTCCTTCTCTCTTTTCCTGGAAGTGCAGAACCCCCTTTTGAACCTTTCAAGTTCTCACCCCAACCTTGAAAAGAATCACCCAAGAACAAGTACCATCAGCATATCAAAAGAAAGTCCATAAAGAAGGCTGGGCATAGTTATCTAAGAAGAGTAACAAACAAAAGTAAAGTAGACTCCTGGTGAGCTTTAGGAGTGAGAAGTCCCTAGAGAAGAAAGAAATGACCTGAGTCTTGGGTCCCCAAGATTTTTTTGTTTGTCCTAGTTCCCTCCTTTCCATTGTTCATGATTTACCAGTTCATACCTGGACTGGCTGACTCAGTCCTTTGTGATTGATTTATTGGCCCAGTTTAAATACATGTCATCCATCTCATGTTCATGTCTCCCCTCTTATTATTCTAATATTTCCACTCTAACATCTCCTCTTCCCATTTCTCTTACTCTTCCATTCTCCAGTCCTCAGAACATCTTTATGTTGTGTTACTCTAGAAATACCATGTATAATTTTATCCTTTCTGGGGCACAGTACAGAAAGGATTTTTTAAAAAATGGACAGGCTGGTGAGGTGGGGAGATAACATAATGGTTCTGCAAAAGACTCATGCCTGAGGCTCTGAGGTCCCAGATTCAATCTCTAGCACCTCCATATACCAAACTGAACAATGGTCTATCTCTCACCTTCCCTCTCTCCCTCCTCCCCTCCCTCTCTCTCTTTCCCTTCCTCCTCTTTCCTTTTCTCTCTCTCCATCTTTCTTCCTGTATCCCACGTGCATTAAAAATAATTCAACAAAATATTTTAAAAATGAAAAAAATGGGCTTGTTTAAGTCCAAGACAAGAACATGAATTCTCTAGATCCTCTGTCCTTCACTTTTGACTACTAATGGAGTATTAATATAGTACATTATAGAATAAAGAAAAATCAAAAAACATATTCACACCGTGTGTGTGTGTGTGTGTGTGTGTGTGTGTGTGTGTGTATGTGTGTGTGTGTGTTTTCAGTCCTCTCCAGATAAAACACTCACCATCATCAAACTTGAAGATTTTGAAACTTCTAAAGATTTCAAAATAGAAGTTAGCTGGGAAGAAGCTTCTGAGTTGCTAAACTCCCTCAAAGACAAAGTGCCCAAGGCCACAGAGGCCCTTTCTAACTATGTCAATAAGTACCACCAAGAGTACACGGGTCTGAATCTGAGAGACGCTTCTCTAAAACTGAGAAGAAGTCTACGAACCAGCGCCGAAAGGGTCTACCAAGGAGCCAAGTGGCAGATAGATGAAGTCCAGAGCAGTATCCAGAGAACAGTCAGAGAAACAAAGAGAAACTATCAGCAGTGGCAGGACAAAGCCCAGAATCTGTATCAGGAACTGCTGGCTCAGGAGGGTGGAGTTAACTTCCAGAGATTCCAGACTCAGGTGTTTGACGGTTTGATTGGAGTTACTCGGGAGTCAAATAAGACAGTCACACATCTAATTGACTCTTTCGTTGAGTTCCTGAGATTCAACAAACTCCGGCTCCCAGGAAGAATTGGAGTCTACACGGGAGATGAACTCTGTAACATGGTCCTGAGGGAAGTAGGGAAGGTATTGCTCCAGGTACATTCCGCAATCCTTGATGGATTGGAAATGGTGGTTTCCTATTCCCAAGACCTGATAGAGAACTCTGAATTAATCAAGTACCTACAAATTAAATTTGCTTTAAAAAGCCATGGAGTAATAGATCCACTTTTAGAGTGGGTGGACCCACTGAATCTGTTTGCTTTATCAGAAATTATCAAGCAGCCATTGAATGACCTGCTCTTTATCAACACTACAGAGACGTTACATGATCTTCAGGAATTTTTCCAATTTATTTTCCAAGATGTAGAAATAAGACTTTTATATGTCAGGGAGAAGAAACTTTCTTATCTCATTAATGCTTCCCTACAAGAGATCAGCATCCTCTTCAGACAGTATGCTCTATATGCTTTTGAATTCCTGAGAGAAAATATCTACCTAACCTTTGGTAGGCTCAATGAACTTATTCATATCAGACTTCAGGAAGTTTCTCAACAGTTACAGATCATAAAGGATAATTGCAAAGAGTCTCTTGATCAGTACATGGTCACCTGGACAGTGAAATATTATGAACTTGAAGAAAAGATCATCAGCCTTATCAAGGTTGTCATTGATGTCTTAATGGACTTCCACACCAAATATAGTGACAGTGCATCTGGCCTTACTTCCCATCTCTTAAGTCAAGTTGAACAATTTGTACAGAAAGATATCCAAGAATATCTGGGCATAAATCCTTGCTGATCCAGACAGAAAAAGAAAGAGAGAATACTGAAGAGCTTTCTACCAGTGCTCAGGGAATAATTACAAACTGGACTGTTGTTGAAATGGAAAAAAAAAATCACTTTCAGTTTCCCCCCAGCAGGTCAGATATAAATGAAAAGCTTTTTATTTTATTTTTTTTATTAGACCAATTCTCTCTAAATAAAAATTGCTCTGAGAGAAATGATTCTCGCATTCTAATTGTTACGTAGCAATCCTCCATGTTCATTCTGCTGCTCCAATTATGCTTTCACGTAGTAAGGGGGAACGCCAACCATCCACTAAGCCAGTCTTGCTGCAGGCACCAGCTTGTCTCAAGCAAATGTGTGTGTGAACTGGGCCTTCTCTGGAGCTGTTGTCAGAATCCTGAGCAGTCTCAGAATCTGGGAAATTGCAACATTGTTAAGGAACTTCAGTATCCGGGTAATTTTGCTGAACTTGGGAGGAAGGGAGAACAAATAAATGAATGTTTTCTCATGAGGACACATGCTATCCAAAGTGATTCATTTATACTAAAACAAAATCAAGGGATAGGGAGACAGCATAATGATTATGTCAAGGACTTGCTTGCCTGAGGCTTTGATGTCTCAGGTTCAATCCCCAGCACCTTCAAAAGCCACATCTGAGCAGTGCTTCAAAAGCAAAGGAAATGGAGACACTGATTCAAATGTCTGACTTTTCAAAGCCTCTTGATACACACACTGCATTTGGAGCAATAGAATAAAAAGGGGAAAGTACAATTTGAGGAAAAGAAGGAAAGTCATGCTGCACCTCTGAAAAACACAGACAAGTGTATCGCAAGTTTTCTGACAGCCCAATACTTTTCCATTCTTATTTTGTAACATTTGTTCCTTTATTGGTGGATTAATGTCTTACAGTTGCCAGTAAATACAATAGTTTGTACATGCATAACATTTCTCAGTTTTCTACATAACAATACAATCCCTACTATGTCCTCTGTCATCCTTTTCCAGGACCTGTACTCTCCCCCACGCCCACACACACACACACCCCAGAGTCTTTTACTTTGGTGCAATACACCAACTCCTGTTCAGGTTCTGCTTAGTGTTCTCTCTTCTGATCTTGTTTTTCGACTTCTACCTGTGAGTGAGATCATCCCATATTCATTCTTCTATTTCTGACTTATCTCACTTAACATAATTCCTTCAAGCTCCATCCAAGATGAGCTGAAAACAGTGAAATCACCATTTCTAATAGCTGAGTAGTATTCCATTGTGTATATAGATCACAACTTGCTCAGCCACTCATCTGTTGTTGGACACCTGGGTTGCTTCCAGGTTTTGGCTATTACAAATTGTGCTGCTATGAACATGCGTATACACAGGTCTTTTTGGATGGGTGTGTTGGGTTCCTTGTGATATTTACTTTTTCATTTTTAAATTAAATGGAGTAACTGATTTGAGAGGTGGAGTTTGCCAGGTGAAAGGGCAAAATATTGGCAAAGACTGTCATATAATTTTATTCCACTGAGCATCTCATTTGTCTTCAGTGCCACAGAAAGTCTTCTTTTCAGCTTTTGTCACTTGCATTTTCTGTTAGACTTTTAGAAAAAAAAAAATGGGTATGTTCTTTTTTTCCAGTTAGCCTGTCAACATTGAACAGGGGAGGACTAGGAAGGCCCAAATCTCAGACAGGGTCCCTTCAAGCAAAAGATGTAAAGATGGAAGCGGAGACCCAGGGACACCGATCCTAATGCTTCAGGGTCCAGCCAGGCATTTATGCTCTTGAATTTTCTTCTTTTTCCAAAGTTAATGCCTAACAATAACAAGCTTAGTCAAAGCCAAAGGATGTTCCTCTGATAAAAACTCTCACTTCAAACTTTAATTTTAAACATTGGCCATATCTAGTCTAAGCATCACACTGAGGTCTTTTCTAGGGAAGACTACAAAGGCTCACCACACCGCTGTCACTAATAATGCAACCTTCCTTTTAATGGTATTGAAGAACAAAGAAGGGATATAATTTGAGGCAATACAATATTGGAGATCATCCTCCTCCAAATATGACTCCCATCTCCACCATTCTTTCACAAAGCCTTCATGGCATTTTGGTGAAACCCACTGAGAAAATACAAAAGCATGGTCTGGAAAAGAAAAAAAAAAAAGCATCATCAAGGGAATGGGGTCAGGCTGTGGCAAACTGAGTTAAGAGCACATAGTACAAAGTATGTACCTATGTAAGGATCCCAGTTTGAGGCTCCTCACCTATGGGTGTGGCTTCACAAATGGTGAAGCGGGTCTGCAGGTTTCTGTATGTCTCTCTCCCTCTCTATCTTCCCTTTCCCTCTGTCCTAAGTTTTTTCTGTCCTATCCAAAAAAAAAAAAATTTAAAAAAAGGACACAGGAGTAGTGGATTTGTGGTGCAGACACGGAGATTGAGCAGAGGGAAAAAAGGAAGGAAGGAAGGAAGGAAAGTAGGGGAATAAAATGAGAGAAAAGAAAAAAAACATTATCCTATTGTAGCAGGATTCTTCTGTCTGGGACTGAGAAATCATAAGGAGTCCCAAGAAGGTGCTAGTAAAATACACCCAAGAAAAGACTGTTGGATAACGTAACCACAGATTGATAGGTGAATAGATAAATGGATACATAAATGGGTGGGTGGATGGGTGTGTGTGTGTATGTGAAAGAGAGAGAGAGAGACCTGCAACACTATTTCACCACTTGTGAACTGAAGAGTAGGTGGGTGAAGAAAGAGATAATTGAATAAACAAATGAGTATGTAAATGAAGAGTGAGTTCTAATAGTGAGAAGAGAAAAACTAGGCCCACTTTCCAGGGAATCACATGAGTGACTTCTGGTATAGTTCTTCAAAACTATTGCTCAGTATGTGAGTCCATGCCTTGCATGTGTGGAGTCTTGTTTTGATTTTTGGAATCACATAAACAAAAGTAAAAAATAAAAATAAAATGTAAGTCTTTCGAAATAAACAGCAAGTATCTACTGAGTTTTCAAATTGAAAAAGAGGTCTGGAATTCTGTCTTAATTTGGAAAAGAAGGAGTCCAAGTTTTCTAGTGCCTATTTGATATCAGGAGCTGAAAAGAAAAGAAAAGAGAAATTTAAAATAATCATATAATCACATACCTACCCAATCATGCCCACCTGGCTGGCATCTCTTGGGTGAAATTTCCCTAACTGGATTCCTCTGCCTTCATCACTCTCCGTAAAGTTAAAAGAGGAGTCCTTTGGAGAACCTGAACTAATCTTCTTTGGTTTTCTGTTGCATGTTTGGACACTTCTCTGGCTTCAATTAGTGGTTACATTCCTTATTTGTTTTTTATCTCTAGGCAACTTATTTCCCCTCTCTGACCCTCCATTTTCTTATCTTCAAATTGAACATAATATTTCTTCTGCATGCCTCACAGGGTTCCTCATGATATTCATGAACTCAGTTGAAACAATAGATGTGACTGAATTTTGGAGCCTTTAACATAGGGTAGAAGTTTTAAAAAACTAAAATAAGAAAAATACAAATAAATTAATAAAAAGATGCTGGGAATAGTCTGGAAGGGTTGACTACAAGAAGCACCATGAAGACACAGGGGCAGAAGTGAGTTGCAGATAACTTAGAGCAGGAGAGATTGGTCCAAAAGCTGTTAGATGTGGAGGTGCCTTGGTAAGTCACTAGAATCAAGAATTGTGAGGTTGGGGGTCAGTTTTAGGGGGGCCAAGAAGAAAAAGAAAGAAGAGCAAATGAATTGGGCATCAGTGAGCTCAATCTTTGAACCTGCATGAATCAAAGGGTTATGAGATATCCATATGTATAGGAAGCGTGTGCTGAGTGAGGGTTAATTGTTGATATAACATATACACATAAACCATCAGAGTGAAAAAGGAACTGCAGAGTCACAAGGTAAATTTCAAGTTCCAGTGATGTGTTCTAGTAGAAATATTTTGCATGCTATTAAACCAAAGATGTGGGCTAGATAATCAATACCCAAAGGAAGAGAGACAAAAGGCAAAGTTATCTTATTGACTTCACGTCCTTATATGCCTTAAGAAACTTAATGAGAAGATCATTTTTTTCCTCTTGTACTGACCCAAGAGTGTGCCAGCATGTACATCTTCTAAGAACATACTGTGAGGTGATGCAGAGAGTTCAGCTATAAACCTAGAAATTACTCCTATAAAACAAATATCCACAGTGGAAAAGCAAAGAAGAAATTAACTAATGGCATCCAGCCCAGATCACAGGATCTTTGAAAATACCATCAAGCTGTGTGCTTTGGTTTGACTTCTGAAAATAAATAAAGGTGAAACTGTCTCCAGAATAAACCTTACATTTGGAGTTACCTTCGATCTCTTTGCTTTTCACTTGAAGGCTGGTCAGTTGAGGAGCCTGATTATCCTTTTTGGGGGGAGAGATTAGTCAAACTCCCTACTGCCTTCTTATGCTAGGACTCCTGGCTCTTAGCTTTTGACATGGTCATGCTGGTCTTCAAATAGGTCTTAACACTATGGAAGTCAGGGTGGGCCAAAATATATTCCGTCTTAAAAGCATCTAAGAACCATAGATGACTGTTCAGCAACAGACTGTCACGGCTCAGTCCAGCGGAGCCCGCAGTAACCTCCGTCAGGTTCCCGAGAGAAGGCATGAGAGCTGACAATGGGGTAGGGAGAACAGTGCAAAAGACACAGTAACTTTATTTCTGAATCTCTAAGATTTACACAGAAGGCAAGCAGTTCTACACAATACAGGATTACACAAGGTATCATGATTTACAGGCAGTTAGTTAAAGATCAATCAGTTATTGTAAAGATCAAGTGGTTACTAGAATTTGCTCTCCTCCTCTGACGATTTACTTGCAAAACTTATTTTTCTACAGCTGCTATGTTCCCATTACTATTGTCCTATATGTAGCTAGTTCCAGGAATATGATCAACTGAGCATAACAGAAAAACAGGAGAGTGGTAGGTAACATGCCAACAAGTCCACATCAGCCAGCCGAGGCATAAACAAGAACAGGGAAGTTAGTGGAATGCAGCCAAAGGCCATGGTGTATCCATGTCACCCCTCCTGGCTGACCCTCTTCTCAAGGGGCCTGCAAAGGGTACCATGCCACCCCTCCCAGCCATCCCTCTTAACGAGGGGCCTATAAGAGGTTTACCCTGAACGCTGCTCCCAACAATAGACCCTACTCCTTAGCTCCTCCTTGTCTTAAAAGTTCACCACAAAGGTCACTGCATCCCCCTTCAGAGCATTCCATTGTTGGTGGGATAGTCTAGTGGTCACCAACAAAGCATTCCAAGGTCTCATAAAGGTCACTGGAGTGAGTAGACCCGTCCTTTCAGCACAAACTGGCCTCCCTCTGGTCTGAGAGCTGCTTTAGGGTCCTTTGCACTCAGCTCTGACTCAAGGGTCTATTTTATGCCCTTAATGGCCCTTTGGGGGTGAGATAAATACTCCTCTCTTGGAGGTGACTTAGTCCATGAATCCTGTGTACCCTTCCCCCAGCCTTGGTTGTGTTGTGTTCTAATGAAGCACCAGGGAATGAACTTTGTAATTTCCATATTTAAAGATACAACTAGAAAAGTCAAGTGACATGGCTTATGCATAGAGAAGCTTGTCTGTGACTGACTGAATGCCCCAGTCCAACTTTTGTATCCTATATCTCTAGAGAGAGAGACTGAGGAAAGAGGGAAAGACAGAGAGAGACCAGCACTCTGCTCCACCAGCTCTGCTGGGTAGTTCTGCTGGTGCTGTCCATGGTGCTGGTGTGTGGTGCCAGACCCCACACTTAGGACATCCCACACAGAAAGGCATATACACTCACCCACTGAGCTGTCCCTCTCCCTTTCTCTTAAGCTCTGACTAGGGCCATACATAACTGCTCGTTTTGAAGAGCAAGCCACATGGAGTAGAGGAACCTAGAATTTAGACTCTAAACTACAGACTGGCCAGAAGAAAGGGCAGCTCAACCAACAGCCCAGATCCATACATACTGTCCAGATTCTCAAGTGAACTATACACTTCTCTTCCATCAAGTGGGAGCCACTGGGGTTAGCACAAAGCCCCTACAAAGCAACAGACAGCACTGTGCCTAGGGCTCTTGCAATAGGATGGGACTAGGCTAACTGGAATGAAGCATCATTGGCCATCTCTACACAAGAAAATAGAAGAATGTGGGGAGATGGGGCAGTGACCCGAATGCTGCCTGCACTCCACTGATCTCGGGGAAGAAGCCTTGGGGCTTTCAGTACTTCTCACTTTTCAAAATAAGGGCTAACAACCTCTGGGCTATATTCAAGCTTCACCATGCCTGAGTTATGCAACTTTGAAAGCAGCTTGGCTTTGTTTCTAATTGTATCCTTCAAATATGAATAATGGAAGGAATAGATTGAGCAATTCTACAGAGGAGTAGAAAGTGAGTTCTGCTTCTGTGACAAGATTGTCTTGAAGATTAAGAGGGCTCCCGGATATAAATGTCTCACATAAAGAGAGTAGGCAAGTTCATATGGACAGAAGATAAAATAAATAAATAAATAAATAAATAAATAAATAAATAAATAAATAAGTATATTATAACTACAGGGAAATTTGACTGATACAATATGGAGTAAAAAGGTAAAGTCAGGAGGCCCATCTGATTGAGCACACATGTTACCATGAGCAAGGAACAGTGTTCGAGCCCAAACTCCCCACTTGCAAGGAGACACTTCACAAGTGGTAAAGCAGCTCTGCAGGTGTCTATTTTTCTCTCTTCATTTCTATCTCCTTTTTTCCTCTCAATTTCTCTCTGTCCTATCAAACAAAAAATTAAAAAATAGAAGAAATTACTGCTAAAAGAGGTGGATTTATCATGCAGGCACCCAGCCCCAGCATTAACTCTGCTGGCAATTAAAATAATAATAATGATAAAAAAGACAAAGTCAAAATCCACCAAAACCATGTTGTTTCCTAGGTTGGTATTTTAAAAAACAAAAATTCTAAACTGAAGATTCAGGAAAGGGGTCAGGAGAGAGCTTACCCAGTGGTGTGTGCATCTAATTATGTAAAAGGCTCCGGGTTCAAGCCCCAGCACCAACATGGGAGAACCGTGTGCAGTACTAGTGGAACTTCATGAGTGGTGGAGCCATGCTCTGGTGTCTCTCTTCTCTCTGTCTAACTTTAAACTGAAAGAGTTATGCCTGGAAGGCTGTTCAGCATTGTGCCAGGTGCAAGATTAAAGCCTTAAAAACATAAATGAGATTCAGGATTGATTGTGTCTAGGAGAGAAGCCTAGGAAAGGATGGTTGGATCACTCATAGTCTCCAGAAAAACAGAACCCATGGGGTGCATAGAGTGACTTACAGAAATGGAGATTACTGGGAGTATGGACCGACCAGTCAATGCCCATGTTCAGCGGGGAAGCAATTACAGAAGCCAGACCTTCTACCTTCTGCAACCCACAATGACCCTGGGTCCATGCTCCCAGAGGGATAGAGAATGGGAAAGCTATCGGGGGAGGGGGTGGGATATGGAGATTGGGCGGTGGGAATTGTATGGAGTTGTACCCCTCCTACCCTATGGTTTTGTTAATTAATCCTTTCTTAAATAAAAAAAAAATACAAAAAAAAATGGAGATTACTATAGTAACTGGACAGGAAGTGGAGGTCAAGAAGTCCCAGGAGCTACTCTCTGCAAGATGGAGGACTAGAAAAAGCCATTGATCTGAAGACTTGCAGGTTGATGGTGCAAATTCACCTCAGACTCAGAAGATCCAAGAACCAGGAGCACCCAGGTCAAAGGTGATAAGATGGGTGTCCCAGTATAGTAATTTAAAAAAATTTTTAAAAAGACTAGGGGTCAGGTGGAGGCACACTGGTTAAGCACACATGGCACAAAACTCAAGGACCAGCATAAGGATCCTGTTTCAAGTCCCCGGCTCCCCACCTGCAGGGAGGCCACTTCACAATCAGTGAAGCAGGTCTGCAGGTGTCTTTCTCTTCCTCTCTCTGTCTTCCTCTCTGCTCTTGACTTCTCTCTCCTATCCAACAATAATGACAACAATAGGAACAACAATAATAACAAATGGAAAAAGAGATGGCTGCCAGAAGCAGTGGATTTGTAGTGCAGGCACTGAGCCCCAGTGATAACCCTGGAGTCAAAAAATAGAATAGAATAGAACTGAGTAGAGTAAAGTAGAGTAGAACGGAACGGAACGGAACAGAACAGAACAGAACAGAATAGAATAGAATAGAACAGAACAGAATGGAACATAATGACTTCTGTGGTGGTTTTGCTGGGGGGCGGCGGCTAACAAACAGTAGTTTTATTACAAGGCAGGTTGTTTAGGTACATAAAAATCCTCGTTAGGGAAATAGGAGGACAGGGCTAGCTAAGACATACAGCAGGAGCCATGAGTCCTTAAGTTTGGTTACCAGTGGTCAGAAACACATGTTCAGGTATCAGGGAAGCAGAATGGCCCAAGTTCCAGGAAGCAGCTGAAAGTGAGCAGGAGAAAAGCAGCAGGAACACAGCTGAATGGAGTAAGAGCCAAAAGGGGGCAAGCAGGAAAAAAAGAGCCATTTCCACCAGACACTCATTTTAAAGACTTCTTACACACCCACAATCCCTTGTGGGCTTGCATCTGATGGTCCTATGCTCTTGACTTGATATCAGCCATATGCTAATTACGTTCATGTCCCAACACTCCTGTCGGGCTAGCTTCGCGGGCGCGAGAGAGAGAGAAAGAGAGAGAGAAAGAGAGACGACCAGGGACTCATGGCTGAGTGGTACGCAGTTCAGTCTTTATTCATGTGGAGTGCAGCACAATCTAAGCTATCTCTAATCACAATCTTGTCCTTATATATCCTGAGGCGGAAGAGTCAGGTCCGAAGAGGATATATGTAGGATAGGGGGTGGGGAGGAGGAAAAAGCATGCAAAGCAGTGAGGATTAAACCAGTGCCCTGAAGGCAGGGTAGTGCTTAGTTAACAGTGGTTATGTAAATGGAATACAGTGTTAAGCAGGGGGGATTAAACCAATGAAAGAGAAGGGGTCTTAGAAGCAGAATTTAGAAGCAGACCAACACACTCCAGTTACAGCAAAGACAGCCAAGGTGTCACCTCCATTTTTTATTCATTCTATTCATGTCTCAAAAGACTGGATGGCGCTCACTTGTACAGGTGAAGACCATCCTGTTAACTGTCTCTTGCTTCAAATGTTACCCTACGAAAGACACCTGCAGAAATAGGGCGTGGCCAGGGATCTGTCCGGAGCTTAGCTCAGTCAAGTAGATACATAGAAATTAACCATCACAGTTGGTGAGAACGCCTAGGGAAATGTCGTGTAGGCTGGGCAATGAGCTCTAGGGTGTTTATTATATATTTAATTAATTGATTGGTCATTTATTTAATTAATTCTCCACCAGGGTTATTGCTGGGCTCAGTGCTTACACAGCTCCACCATTCCTGGAAGCTATTTTTAATTAATGATTTAATATTGATTTACAGAATTATAAGATAACAGGATTATAATTCCACACCATTCCCACCACTGGAGCTCGGTGTCATTTCTTTCATTGGAGACTGCAGTAGTTCTCCCAAGATCACAGAAATGGGTTGTCTTATTTCTATATCTGCCCATTTTTCCCCTCTGGTCCTGCCTTCTCTTCTTTTCTAAATCACACTTACTACTTCTGAGTGTCCTTCCTTTTTTTCTTTTCTCTTCTCTCTCTGGGTCCTGCTGGAATTGGAGTTCAGAGCACTCTGGTCATCTTCTCCTAACATTTACTTATCTGGAAGTATGGACCAAAATCCTTTTAGGGGTGCAGAAGGTGGGAGTTCTGGCTTCTATAATTGCTTCTCTGCTAGACAGGGGTGTTGGCAGGTGGATCCACACCCTTAGCCTATTTCTAGCTTTCCCTAGTTGAGTAGGGCTCTGGAGAGGTGGGGTTCCAGGACACATTGGTGAGGTCATCACAAGCAGCTATTTTTTATATATAGAAAGAGATAGAGAAAAGGCAGAGAGACATCTTATAAGAGAGATACCCAAACTCCACCACTTGTGAAACTTACCCCACTTAGGTGGGGACCAAGGGCTTGAACCTAGGTCTTTGTGCATTCTACATGGTGAACCACCATCCAGTAACAACACAACAAGTATTTACCTTGGGGGCCTGGCAGTGCCACATCATTTGAGTGCATATGTTACCATGTGCAAGGACCAGGGTTCAAGCCTCCAGTCCCCACTTTCAGGGAAGAATCTTTGTGAGCAGTGAAGTAACACCACAGTTGTCTCTTTCTCTCCCTTTACCTCCCCTTTTCCTCTCAATTTCTCTCTATATATATCCAATAACATAAAAGTAAACAAAGAATAAGCAGGTTCCCTTTACATCTTCCCAGCATCAACCTGTAATTTTCAGATGGAAAACTCTCTCTTCAAGGGGAAGTGATTCTTGACCTTCAGAAGTGATTTCTGAAGCCCCATCTCTGGGTCAAGTCACTCACTTTGGCAGCCAGGCTCAGCAGTTAACAAGGCACCACTGTGAGGCCTGGACAGTAGTAGCCTGTGGAAATATGGAAACGGGACCTCGTGGGATTTCCCCAGGCAATCAGCAGAGCAGCTGGCCTTTCCAAGCAAGGCTTCTGCTCCAGATTTATTGCCCCATGACAGCCAGGAGGCCCTGGACTGGGACTGAAGCTAGGCTGGTGACCAACCTCCCTCCCCCATGGGTCGCCATTCTTTTGGTGCTCCAGACCACAGTCACTGCCAGCGTGTACAGACTAGCACCGAAACCTCACCTTGCAACCAGATGCACGGCTGCAGCCTTTTATCCAACCTTCAAGGTCCTCTTCCTCTTTCGTGTCTGTTGAGGCCTCAGGCTCCACCCCACCTGCCCTCCTAGGGTTTATGATTGTCCTTTGTCATCTCCGAAGCCCATCTGTCAGGGATTCTGAAACAATAAAAAGGGGGTGATTTTGTGTCCTTTGGGATGCAGTGGATGGAATTGGAGAAGATGATACTCAGTGAAGCAAGTCGAGGGAAGGACAACTGCAGAATGGTTTCACTCAGATGTGGAGCATAAGGAACTGAATATACAGTGAGAGAAAAAAAAGAATTTCAGACTGGTTTCCAGACTGTGAGAGAAGTATCCTGGTTGTCTACGGGGGTGGGGATGGGGACACAGACCTTTGGTGACGAGAGTGGTGAAATAAATAAATGCATAATAAATAAAATATTTCAAAAATAAAGCATGGTCTTACAGGAGTTGGGGGGAGGGATACCTGGGAAGTGCCAAGGGCTGTGTGCACGGAGCCTTGCGCTCTGCCCAGCACAGAGCAGATGCTTGGTGAAGGAGACATGACGGGGTGAAGGACAACGGGGACATTGCACATTCCCAGGCAGTTACTGACTCGGGCCCAGGAGACAGCCTCACATGCCTGCCTGGCCCAGGCCGCCTCTCCGCACCCGCTCGACTGTGCCAGAAATTCCCTCCATCGGGCAGGACACATGCTTCCTGTCAGCTCTCCTCTCTTTGAGACTATGCTTATGAGCAGGGCATTCTGTTCCTGGAATGTCTTGTTAAAATAGTCCGTTTAATTAAGGTTTTACAACCAGCTCTGCATTGTGTCTGTCAGAAGGCAGGAGAGGCAGCCGTCTCCTTGGCTCTCAGGAGGCCGGGTCACAGAGACTCTGAGGAGTGGGGAGTCTAGGCCTGGGGGCTCTGTGCCAGGGCTGCTGGGCCTCTGGGCCTCTGGGCCTCTGGAACCCACACAGTGAGGCACCAGAAAGACCCCCAAGAGACCTGGGGCCCAGAGATCCCTGGTGTCTGAGCCTTGATAAGACCAACCCAGAGCAGACCCACCTCAGGCCCTCAGCATTGCCATGTTGTATCCACACACACGCCTGTGCCCTTCCTCACTGAGGTCCTCCTCAACCCAACCCCGTTTCTCCCCAGGAGCCCCTACCCACAATCCTCCTCCAGGCACATGCCACATGAAGACAGAGCTACACGCCTGAGAAACCGGGGGGTTAGCTCACCTGGGAGGGGGCTGCCCTGCCATGTATGCAGCCAACATCACATCTCAGCATCACTCGAGAGTTCTTCTACCTGAGGGGAAGATCCAGTGCTGAGTGTCTCTCCCTTTCTGTGTCTCTATTTGCCTCTGTATCTGAAAAGTTCAGCCCTGAGTGGTGAAGCCATGAATGTATTAAAACTCAGGGGATAAAAACAACAAGCCAATAACAGCAGCCCTGACTGTGCAAGACACCCAAATCACAGCCAGGGCCAGGGCACCCCTCTCCCCTCCGCAGGCCTCAGCCCAGGGCCTGGAAGGGAGACCTCAGAGGTGCTGAATTCAACAGAGCACTGGCTTCCTTCTCCCCACAAAACTCAGTGGCCACAAGACAAGAACTTTTGGGGTAGACTGAGGCAAAAGGAGCTGTTTTCACACACCCATGCTTTATTTTCTTTTGTAACTTTTACTTTATTTTTATTGATTAGATAGAGACAGAGAGAGGCCAAAATGGACAGGGGAGAGAGAGACACCTGCATCTCTGCTTCACTGCAAGTGAAAGCCAGAGGCATGAACCTGGATCTTTGCACATGCTAACATGTGTGCTCAACCAGGTGGGTCCAGTCCTTGATTTCCTTTATTTTTATGTGACAGAAAGAAGAGAGAAGGGGCCAGGCAGTGGTGCACCTGGTTAAGCACAAACATTACAGTGCACAAGGACCCAGGTTCAAGCCTTTGGTCCCCACCTGCAGGGGGGAAAGTTTCATGAGAGGTGAAGCAGGTGTCTCTCTGTCTCTCTCTCCTCCCAATTTCTCTCTCTATCCAATAATAAATAAATTAAAATATTTAAAGAAGAAGATGCAGGAGGAGTAGAAAGAGAAGAAAGGGGACATTCACCATTACCATTCAGCTCTGGCATATGGTAGTGCTGGGAGTTGAACCTGAGGCTTCTAGGGCCTTGGACGTGCAAGTTGAGTACTCTAACTCTGTTCCCACACTTGTGATTTGAAAGCTTGAAGGTCATGTGTGTGTGTTTGTGTGTGTGTGTGTGTGTGTGTGTGTGTGTGTGTGTGTGTGTGTGTGTGTGTTAGAGCATGAGGTAGCTAAGAGGAGTGGAGGGTGGAGGGTGGAGGGAGAGCCTAGGGGAGCAGGTGGATTTTTGCAGGGGGCTTCAGCAGGGAGTCTTGACTCACTCTCTCTATCCAATCCACTCTTCCCTCTCGCTTCCTGGGGACTCCCCTCCAGCCCCAGCAGAGCTCCCCAGCACCCAGCTGTGGGGTTCCCTAGAATCACAGGGTGGCACTGAACAGCCAGGCTCTGCCTCCAGGGCTCCGTCCTCCAGGCAGGCCTTCTTCTTGCCCACAGCACTGTGGCCCCCTGAGTAATTCTGGGCCCCTCGTGGAGTTGCTAAGAGCCAGGCTGCCACCTGACAGGAATCCTTGCTCGGGGATGTGGCGGAACGTTTCCCACACTCGCCTTTTAAAAGGTTACAGACCGTGTGTGTGTAATAGGCAGAACATTAGGTTACTTGTCTCACTTAGAACAATAATCCGTTTTGCTAGGGGTCAGGTTGACACAAAGAATCTGTCCCAGCCAGGTCTCTGGATGGGACTTAGCCCTCCCCTCCAACTAATGAAATTTTCAACTCACTGGGTGCTTGAGTTAATAAAGTGTGCCACACATCTGCTCTGGCCACTGGCAGGAGAAAGCCCTGGGGTTCAATTCTGAGATCACTGACATAATGTTTGAGTGGCCTCCCGCTGGTACCCGGCAGGACACCAAATTAAGGAAAGCCACACAATGGATGTGTGAGAAAAAACATTAGTGTATAAACACAGAGGCCAAGGCTTCCCTGAGGGGTAGCGGAGGGGGCCAGAGAGGGTGTGAGATTACAGAGCTCCAGGTCCCTGGGATTTCACGCCAATGGCCTCCAGGTAATGAATTAGCTTAGAGGAAACAGGGCACCCCCGCAGAATCACAAAATGAGGAGGTCAGAAAGATGAAATAAGTTAAAAGAGAGCTGGGCTTCCTACCCCGGCTGAATTAAGTGAGCGGGTGCATTTCTAAACAAAGTTCAAGCTGGAGGTGAGGATGTTTGCCTCAGGAGGGGTGCAGCTTCAAGCCCTGTGGACCCCTGAGAATCCCCTCACTCTTGAACTACCAACAGCTGGGGGCCAGGGTTGGACTTGGGCCTGCTCAGGGGCTGAGAAGGGCGCCCCTTTCCCACTGCCCAGCCCCCACCTCCCACCCCAGTCCCACTCCAGAAAAAGAACCTTCCACTGGCTTCTCCGGCTGCCCAGTGACAGGAAATCAAACTTAAAATTCTTCAGAAAATCCAAATCCTAGTGATCCCTACCCTTAGAGACTTGGAGGCTGGAGAGGAAGGGGAGCCAGGGAGCACTGTGTCTTCTGTAACCTTCCTTTGCAGAGAAGAAGAGGCCTATTCATGGGACATGTAAAATAGCTCACCCCAACAGAGTGCCGCTTTGCCCTACGTACAACCTGGGTTCAAGCCTAGTCACAACCACATTTAAGGAAGCCTGAGTCTCTCTCTCTAAAAAAATAATAATGATAATAATAATAAGACACCACATTACTTCCATAGTCTGGCTCTCAGAAAATGCCACTGTGTCTGCTTTGAGGCTATTTTCAACCAAGGTAAGCACCAGAAGCTGACGCCTGAGGGATTCCTGTCAGGGCTGACCTCCTGCTGACACCTCCTTGCAGGTGGTGAGAGGAGAGAGGTAGCAGTGCACGGAGGGAGTCAGGGAGTCGGTGCTGAGGGCTTCGCCTAGGACTCAGATGAGGCCTCTGGGATTGGCTGGGACCCTGGAGAGATGGCAACCCCTCTGGAGCTGCTTCGTTTTGCCCAGAGAGGAGTCCAGAGGCCGTGCAGGCATAAGGGGAGGTGAAGGGCCCAGGTCCTCACAACTTGGCCAGATCTTCTGCTGCAGGTGCACAAAGATCAGGGCGAAGAAACACCTATGTGTTATTTGCTGGTCTTCAGCTCTTAGTAGCTTCAACTCCCTACCAGGCCATGAGGAAATGGGCCTGCACCAGGGAGCTCCTTGCCCCAGTACCCGGGGGCAGTCCTCCTGATACAGGAGACAACATGGCTCCCCAGCTGCTCCAGTTCCCCTTCTCAGAAACACCCACCTCTGCAAAGTTCCCAGAGGCCACTGAATACTTTCTCTGACTCCAGCCTCTGAGCTCTACCTCACCAGCATGGCCTGCCCCTGGGACTCAGACGCTCCCTTTGACCAGGGTCTGACATGGCAGTCCCCTCTGTAGTTCACCAAAGGAGTACAGATTCTCTCGCAGCAAGACCCTGTAGCTCAGCTCTGGGATGGCAGTGGCCCTAAAAGCATACTGCTAGGGAGGCCAGGAGCCCACACTCCCAGGGAAAGCCACAATCCCCAGCTTGGTGAGGATTCATCCAGTAAGAGAGGAGAGGCAGGGCATGGTGAACTGTGCTGTGATTAATGACACTCCTCGGAAACTTGCCTGGCAACCAGGCCTGGCTGCAGTGGAATTCAGAGCAAGCTCCCTTCTGAGTGTCTAGCCACACCATCCATGAGCTCTAAGGCTGTCCTCTGCAATTACCTTATATTCCACCTAGAATGTCCCCCAGTGGAACTTTGTCTGCCTGTTCTGCCTTCCAACAGATGACTGAGAGAAGGAGTCTGGGGCCTGGCCACTTCATCTGACTCCAGTTCTCTCACGAGTCAGGGATGCAGCCTTGGTGTCTGATCCGTGTGAGTGTCCTGTGAACACCAGCTGGTTTTATTACCTGATGACCTGACTTCAGAAACTTAAGACCCAGTGACAGGCCCACCAGCCTCTACCTCCCCTGCCTACCCTACAAAAGTAGAGAGACTTTTCTATCATATTCAGTGCCGGGATACTGGGAGACCTTGCCATGACTGATTTCTGCCCCTGCCACTCAAAAACAGAATATATGTAGGTCTCAAAATGTAGGAGCTGTGAAAGGGCAGAGAACTCATCAGGGGCTAGGGGAGTGGCCTTCCTAGAAGGTGTGCAAGCAAAAAGAAACCAACCTAAGGATGACTGGCAGCTGTCCTTGGAGAGGGATGAAGCTGAACTGTCTGGAGCCTCTGTGAAAAAAAAAAAGCAGCTAGGAGATCCCAGCCAGGGGTCCTTCCTCCCAACTTCTGTTGTTCTAGTGAGAAAGAAAGGAACCATAACTACAGGACAGGGAGAGAGGGACCCAGTTGGAAGATCAAGAGCTCTTTGGTTCCCACGTCATCAGAAGACCCCAAGTTCCAGATGAGCCGCAGAATTAGCACACCCAGCCGTGCTGAGGACAATATATTCATGCAACTGTTAGAGGGACCTTATCAAGAGTTGACTGAGTGGATACAGGAATAGCCTGTGAAGCCTCCACCCAGACAGAGAGAGAACAGAGGTTTTCTTTATTAGTGATTTAATATTGATGTACAGAATTGCATGCCAAAAGGAGCATAATCCCACACTGTCCCCACCACCAGAGTTCTGAATGCCCAGCCCTCCACTGCAAGCCAGCACAGTTCTCCTAAGATTACAGACGTGGGCTATCATCTCTACAACTATCTGTCTGCATCTGGACGTAATTGCCCCTTTTCTTCCAAGTCCCATCCTCTCTTCCCCTCTGCTGGGAAATTGTGCAGTCACATCTGCCATGTTGTCCCCTCAGGCTATTGATAGTTCCTGTGAGAGTTGGGACATTCTTGGAGCTCCTGTTCCACCATGTTGTGCCCTCAGGGCATTGTCTATTTCCCCTCCATAGTTGAAGTGCTTTGGTCACTCCTCCCCCCTCCCATTCTCACGAGAGTTATCATCCTATCCTGGAGTGCTATGGTTACTCCTCCCCCTTCCCATTCTCGCGAAAGCTGCTCCTATAAAAGCTCTTCTTCTTCCACACCTCGTTATCTTGCCAGCGCTTCACTCCGGTGTTCAGACGCAGGAAAGGTTACTGTGTGAGGCGGCCATTTTCGCTACCTCCACGTGGCCCAATCTGCTTCTCTAGCACCCAACTCTGAGGTGCCAGCGCAAATAAAGATTTGTGTTCCCGCTTCGCTCCGGACCTCCTCTCTCTCTTCTCCACGGTGCAAAACGACACCCCTCCAAGCCACTCATGACCCTATTACTACATCCAAATGTCCCTCCCTTTTTCCTCCTCTCTCTGTGGGTCTTGATGGAGTTGGAGCTCAGAGCCCACAGAACTCTTTATAAAAGCCCCACTTCCTGTCCAACGCGGGCACCACACTTGAAGACCTCTCCCATTTCTTTGCATCTCTTCTCCTTCCCTCCTTTCCCTTCCCTCCAGGGAGGGCTTCTCTGTCCCTCATAACCCTGCCTTTTCAAAGTCTCTCTCTCTCTATCTCTCTCTCTCTCTCTCTCTCTCTCTCTCTCTCTCTCTCTCCCTTTGTAGACTTTGCTGACTGCCACCCATTCTTGGGTGCAAGGATTAAAAGCACTTGCCTAGCAAATGCCCCAAGGCAGCAACCAAAGCTGATCACACCCGCACTCTGACTTCACTAGGGTCCTCTGGGATCTTACTTCTCCCCGACCTGGCCTTGACCCTGACTGGAGACTTTCTCATCCAGTGCACATCACCTCTGTGCACCTCTGCATTCTCTGCCTCCCTAAGGTCTGCCTCATCTGCAGCCTAAGTACAGGTTACTTTTGTAGCCCCAACAGGCATTCAACCATTTCAATTGGGCATCATGGCCCCACAGTTTGGGGGTCATTCTCCCCTCTAAAATATGGCATTTTGACAAGTGAGGGCATCTCCTCTGCCCATCTGCTGGCATTGGGAGCAGTTACAGAAGAAGAAGCTGATGCCTATATTCAAAGATTTTTCACTGCCATCTGTCAGAATAGGACATGCTGTGGCACGAAATTATAAATAAAGCTTTTGCCAGGATGACAGAATAGCAAGAGTTCAGAGGCAGGCCAGTGAAAACTCCTAGGCTTCAGACATTTACAAGGAGAAAAGCCCGTAGTTTTTTTTTTTCTTTTTAAAATTTTATTACCTTTATTTATTGAATAGAGATAGCCAGAAATCAAGAGGAAGAGAGAGAGAGATACCTGCAGCACTGCGTCACCATGTGTGAAGCTTTCCCCCTGCAAGTGGGGAATGGGGACTTGAACCTGGGTCCTTCACATTGTAATATGAGAACTCAGCCAGATGAAACACCACCCAGCCCCAGAAGGAGGCAACTGTATAGGACAGAAATCTTCCCCCGACCCCAGAACTGGCGACACATTCCTTCCCCTGCTTTCGCACTGAAGTCACTTTCCATTGAAAGGCACATAGCCAGGGCCCTCCTGCCCTGCAGTTGGCAGTGAGCTTTCTTTGCTGACATGCCTCCCTCTGTCTCACCTGTGAGGCAGGTGGCTCCTTTTGAATGTCCACCTTTCTCTTTTCTTGATGACTATTTCTTAGCTTGTTAATTCCAATAAACTTCCTTTTTTAAGATTTTATTTATTAATGAAAAAGATAAGAGGAAAGAGAGAGAGAGAGAGAAAGAACCAGACATCACTCTGGTACATGTGCTGCCGGGGACTGAACTTGAGATGCTTGAAAGTTCACTTCTTCATCCCCTGACCACTACAATAAACTCTCTGTCACCTTTGCTGCCTGCTGCCTAATTATCTTCTGGATCCCTGTCTTCATCTTAGACTCAAGAAGATTTTGGGAAAAGACTTGACTTTAAAAGAATGAAAAGGTGGTCAGGTCCATGTTCCAGGGTCTTAATGTAGTCTCTTTTCTTTTTTTAATAATTTTTTTATTTAAATGAGAATGAGAGAGAGAGAGACATGAGCAAAGTCCTGCTCAGCTCTGGTTTATGGTGGTGTTGGGGATTAAACCTGAGACCTCAGCACCTCAGGCATGAGAGTCCTTTTGCATCACCACTATGCTGTCTCCCAGGCCCCCTGCTGTAGCACAATCTACATTCCCCTCCCTGCTCTCCCTCTATCCCTGGGAACCAGGCTGGGGATGTGTTCAGGACACAAACAATGGGAACACGTGGTCCTGAGAGGCAGGTGAAACACAGGGATGAAGGGGGGATGGTATGAGCTGGCCCACATTGGTCTGGGAAGCAAACTGCCCCAGCACCTCCTGAGGCCTCTCCCTGGTCTCTTTGTCTCTCAGTTAAGTCCAGGCTCTGAGGATCCAAGAGCAAGCGTCCCAGGCCTCCTTAGACCCCAACTCCTTAAGCAAATATTTCCATATTCATTTGGATACAATCAGAATTGTTTTAATCATCTCCCTGAACATCAGTTTATAGTGAGAGATCATTTCCAGATGTGAGCCAGCACACACACACACACACACACACACACACACACACACACACACACACACACACACAATTAAGTCCATTCATTGATTAACAAATGGTCTTGAGATGGAAAATGCATGTGTCAAGCAAGTCCCGGCTGGCTGAAGCTGACATCAGGTCTGGTGGGTGAGTGACAGGGAGGCTGGGTGCCCGCCGGGGCTGGTCTCTCTTCTCAGCTGAGGTCTTTTCCACAGGCTGCTCCACATGCATCTGCTCCTGACCAGATCAAATGGGAGCTGGGGAGAGAGAAAGAGAGATTGATTGATTCAGTCTTGGCCAGAATCTCCCCCTCCCACTTGTGTTGGCCATTGCCCACAGCCCCGTGTTCCAAGTGAGCCAAGGACAAGAACAGATGATGCATGCGGACCGAATTCAGGGCTGTCCCTAAAAATACGCTTCCCGGTTTGTGATCTGCAACAAATTTCCCATGTGAGATTCTGGGGGACCCTTCAGCTGTCCATGTTCATTCCCCATGGGGCGATTCGAGTTGCAGATATTCTCAGATCAATTACTGTAAGGCTAGTTGGTGGTGCACCTAGCAGAACGTGGACATTACCATGAGCAAAACGACCAGGGCTCAAGCCACCCATCCCACCTCCAGAGGGAGAAACTTCTTCAGGAGCAAAAGAGTGGTGGTGCAGGGTGTCTCTTTCTTTCTTTCTTTCTTTCTTTCTTTCTTTCTTTCCTTCTTTATTTCTTCCTTTTTACCTGTGTCATAAAATAATAAAGTGGCCCAGGAAGTGGCACAGTGGATAAAGCATTGGACTCTCAAACCTGAGACCCTGAGTTCTGTCCCTAGCATCTTATGTGCTGCGGTGAAGCTCTGCTTCTCTCTCCTTCTTTTTCATAAACAAACAAACAAACAGGATTGGGATAGGCAGCATAGTGGTTATGCAAAGAGACTCTCATGCCTGAGTTTCCAAAGTGCTAAATTCAATCCCCTGCACCACCATGAACCAGAGCTGAGCAGTGCTCTGGTAAAATAAAAATAATAATAATAAACTGGAACATAATGTCAGAGGTCCTATAGAGGGTTGAATTGTTATGTGGAAAACTGAGAAACGTTACACATGTACCAAATACTGTATTTATTTTTTACAGTATTTTATTGTTTACTATAAACCATTAATCCCCCGATAAAGAAGACAATGGGAAAAAAACAAAATAAATAAAATAAAATCCATTTACTTAAAATAATAATAATAAACAAATAAATGTTTAAGAAATAAGTAGGAAAAAAATAAGGGAGGGAAGGAAGAAGAGAAAAATGACCTCCAGGAATGGTTAAGGTCTTGTGCAGGGCACCTAGCCTTACTGATAGCCTGGTAGGAAAAAAGAAAGAAAGAAAAGAAAAAAACACTAATTCAGTCACTGTACTCTGGCTGCTGGCTAGCTGATAGCCTTGTATCCTTGTCCACAGCAGATATTGCTAATTAATCTTGTAGTTAATACTGCAGCTGCCAAAGAGGCTTCACTGGGTGCTGGGTAGTCACTAAAAATCTATTTACTGGCCTGAGGAGACAGCATAATGAGATGCAAATGACTTTCAAGCCTGAGGCTCTGGGGTCCTAGATTCCTACCTGCAGAGGCACTATGTAAGCCAGAGCTGAGCACTGCTCTGGGTTATCTCTATCTCATCTCTATCTCTATCTCATCTCTATCCCATCTCTATCTCATCTCTATCTCATCTCTATCTCTATCTCATCTCTATCTCCATCTCTATCTCATCTCTATCTCTATCTCATCTCATCTCTATCTCCATCTCTATCTCATCTCTATCTCATCTCTAACTCACCTCTATCTCATCTCTAATTCATCTCTATCTCTATCTCATCTCTATCTCATCTCTATCTCTATCTCATCTCTAACTCATCTCTATCTCTATCTCATCTCTATCTCATCTCTATCTTTATCTCTATCTCATCTCTATCTCATCTCTATCTCATCTCTATCTCATCTCTATTTCTATCTCATCTCTAACTCATCTCTATCTCATCTCTAACTCATCTCTATCTCATCTCTATCTCATCTCTATCTCTATCTCATCTCTAACTCATCTCTATCTCTATCTCATCTCTAACTCATCTCTATCTCATCTCTAACTCATCTCTAGCTCATCTCTATCTCTATCTCATCTCTGTCTCCATCTCTATCTCATCTCTATCTCATCTCTATCTCATCTCTAACTCATATCTATCTCATCTCTATCTCTATCTCTAGCTCATCTCTATCTCATCTCTATCTCCATGTCTATCTCATCTCTACCTCATCTCTATCTCATCTCTATCTCATCTCTATCTCTATCTCATCTCTATCTCATCTCTATCTCATCTCTATCTCTATCTCATCTCTATCTCTATCTCATCTCTAACTCATCTCTATCTCTAACTGATCTCTATCTCATCTCTATCTCATCTCTAACTCATCTCTAGCTCATCTCTATCTCTATCTCATCTCTATCTCGTCTCTATCTCCATCTCTATCTCATCTCTATCTCATCTCTATCTCATCTCTAACTCACATCTATCTCATCTCTATCTCTATCTCTAGCTCATCTCTATCTCATCTCTATCTCCATGTCTATCTCATCTCTGTCTCATCTCTATCTCATCTATATCTCATCTCTATCTCATCTCTATCTCTATCTCATCTCTATCTCTATCTCATCTCTATCTCATCTTTATCTCATCTCTATCTCATCTCTATCTCTAACTAATCTCTATCTCATCTCTATCTCATCTCTATCTCATCTCTATCCCTATCTCATCTCTATCTCATCTCTATCTCTATCTCATCTCTATCTCATCTCTATCTCTATCTCATCTCTATCTCATCTCTATCTCATCTCTATCTCATCTCTATCTCATCTGTATCTCATCTCTATCTCTATCTCATCTCTAACTCATCTCTATCTCTAACTAATCTCTATCTCATCTCTATCTCTATCTCATCTCTATCTCATCTCTATCTCATCTCTATCTCATCTCTATCTCTATCTCATCTCTATCTCATCTGTATCTCATCTCTATCTCTATCTCATCTCTAACTCATCTCTCTCTAACTAATCTCTATCTCATCTCTATCTCTATCTCATCTCTATCTCATCTCTATCTCTATCTCATCTCTATCTCATCTCTATCTCATCTCTATCTCTACTCTATCTCATCTCTATCTCCATCTCTATCTCTATCTCATCTCTAACTCATCTCTATCTCTATCTCATCTCTATCTCATCTCTAACTCATCTCTATCTCATCTCTATCTCTATCTCTATCTCATCTCTATCTCCATCTCATCTCTATCTCCATCTCTATCTCATCTCTATCTTATCTCTATCTCTATCTCATCTCTATCTCTATCTCATCTCTATCTCTATCTCATCTCTATCTCATCTCTATCTCTATCTCATCTCTATCTCTATCTCATCTCTATCTCATCTCTATCTCTATCTCATCTCTATCTCTATCTCATCTCTAACTCACCTCTATCTCATCTCTATCTCATCTCTATCTCTATCTCATCTCTAGCTCATCTCTATCTCATCTCTATCTCTATCTCATCTCTATCTCCATCTCATCTCTATCTCCATCTCTATCTCATCTCTATCTTATCTCTATCTCATCTCTATCTCTATCTCATCTCTATCTCATCTCTATCTCATCTCTATCTCATCTCTAACTCATCTCTATCTCTATCTCATCTCTAACTCATCTCTATCTCATCTCTATCTCTATCTCATCTCTAACTCATCTCTATCTCATCTCTAACTCATCTCTATCTCATCTCTATCTCATCTCTATCTCTATCTCATCTCTATCTCATCTCTATCTCCATCTCTATCTCATCTCTATCTCTATCTCATCTCTATCTCTAGCTCATCTCTATCTCTTCTCTATCTCCATGTCTATCTCATCTCTATCTCTATCTCATCTCTATCTCATCTATATCTCATCTCTATCTCTCTTATCTTTATCTCATCTCTATCTCATCTCTATCTCATCTCTATCTCTATCTCATCTCTAACTCATCTCTATCTCGTCTCTATCTCTATCTCATCTCTATCTCTAACTCATCTCTATCTCATCTCTATCTCCATCTCTATCTCATCTCTATCTCATCTCTATCTCATCTCTATCTCATCTCTATCTCATCTCTATCTCTATCTCATCTCTATCTCATCTCTATCTCATCTCTATCTCATCTCTATCTCATCTCTATCTCTATCTCATCTCTATCTCATCTCTATCTCATCTCTATCTCTATCTCATCTCTATCTCATCTCTATCTCTATCTCATCTTTATCTCTATCTCATCTCTATCTCTATCTCATCTCTAGCTCTAGTTCATCTCTATCTCATCTCTAGCTCTAGCTCATCTCTAGCTCTAGCTCATCTCTATCTCATCTCTCTCTATCTCTCTTTCTCTCTGTATCTCTCTCATCAAATTAATATGCTTTTTAAAATCTATTTCTAGGGCTCAGTTAGTAGAACAACTTGATTTGCCAAAGTGTGGCCCTGGGTTTGTCCCACACTTTACAAAGGCATCAAAAAATAAACTCTGTGGAAGGTGAAATAGTGCTTTGCATTCTCTCTAAAAGAGAGAAAAAAAACTGATCTCAGGAAGCCAAATCTGGGTAAAACCTGGTGTCCTCGTCCATCCCAACCAACAGCCATCTCCCCAGAGGCTCTAGGCCAGGCACAAGCAAAACCACACGTGAGGGAGGGAGGACCCCATTGGGAGGAAACAGACTGGGGGTTCAGGACCGGATGGAAAAGTTGCCCCTCCCCATAACAACAGAATAGTGTCCATCCCAGAAAAAGAAAGAAAAAGACCAAGCTGCTGAGAACCGAGGGAGGTGACTTCACATGGGTGGAGGTCCTGGGGCTGACTCTGGGGGGGGGCACAGGAAGCCCCCCTCCAAAGCAGACCGCAGACTCTTGTGCAAGCAGGGACTCTGTTCCCCGGGCCTTGCCACCCCCACCCCTGCCGCACACCCCCACCTCCCCCAAGCTCCACATTCCAGCCCTTAATTGGCTTGTTCCTTCTGGCCAGTGCTGGGCTGATACCCTGGGACACGCACATTATTCCCAGCCCTCTCGCAGAGGCTATCAGTTGCTCCAGTGACCGTGAGGGGGGCTCAGTTCCTGCACGCTTCACGGGGCCACGGGCAGGGCGGATGCGCCTATCAGAGAGGAAAAATGCCTGCATCTTGGGCTGCAACCAAGCCGCAACTTAATTTCCTCCTCTGGCTGTGCTTCTCAAGAAATAAATATGAAAAGTGAGACTGGAGAAAGGGTGGGGAAGAGGGGAGAGGGGGAGCTGTGTCTCCCATCACCAGGCCACACTCTGTAGCTGGACAAACAAGGTACTTGGCTAGAAATGAGATGTTCTTTGGCTGGCATCTCTGAAACATGACCAATTCTTTCCAGAGCGCGCAGTGAGCGCTCCCTGCCGCAATGATGGCCCCCTGGCAGACTTTAAGAGGTGGTGCTGCTGCTGCTGGTGGTGGTGGTTACTACACTTCGAGGACCCAGGTTCAAGCCCCCAACGGCAGGGAGGGCAGCTTTTCCAGTGGAAAAGCAGTGCTACAAGTATCTCTCTCCTTATTTCTGCATTCCCTCTCAATTTCTCTCTGTCTCTATTCAATAAATAAAGAAATAAAATACTGGAAACTACGAAAAGAAACAAACGGCAAACAAAGTGCTGCTGTAGCACCAGTGTGTTGACACAAAGAAAGTGAAGGCTTACATAGCTCACTAGGGTAGCACGCCGGCCACCTGGTCACCTGTAGGATCTAAGTTCGAGCCCAGGTACCACCAAGTTGGAGGAAAAGTATTTGCTGAGGTTTCTTTCACACACTTACTCGCTCTCTCTCTTTTTAAATCCTTTTTTTTTTTTTTTTGCCTCCAGGGTTATCGCTGGGGCTCAGTGCCAGCACTGTGAATCCACTGCTCCTGGAGGCCATTTTTCCCTTTTCCTTTTTTTTATTGGATAAGACAGAGAGAAACTGAGAGGGAAGGAGGAGATGGGGGGAAGAAGGATAGACACCTGCAGACCTGCTTCATTGCTTGTGAAGTGACTCCCTTGCAAATGGGGAGCCAGGGTGTCTTTGCTCTGGTCCTTGCACTTTGTACTAAGTGCTCTTAGCTAGGTGCACTGCCACCCAGCCCTCCGCCCGCCCCACACACTCGCTGCCTGCCTCTATCCAAACACTTAGTGAATAAATAGCTTTTCAGGAGCATGCTGGGAAAAGCTCTTTGAGTTGTGTCATTCAATCCTCACCTGAAGCTGGTCATATTCTTCTTTTTTTTATTTCTTTATTAATTAATGTTTTACATTTGACAGTAAATACAATAGTTTGTACATGCATAACATTTGGTGATAGTCTTCTTTAAAAAATCATTTTTATTTTAATGAGTGAAAGATAGAGAGAGAGAAAGAGAGAGATTGACCAGAGTCAGCTTTGGTTTATGGTAGTGCTGGGGGTTGAACCTGGGATTTTGGAGACTCAGGCATGAGAGCCTTTTTATAACAATTATACTATCTCCTCAACCCTGGTGATATTCATTTATAACGAAAGTTTTGTTTTTCTAGTTGAATTTTAGTCTATTAGTAGTAGTATTACCTGGGCACTGCTCAGTTCTGGTTTATGGTGGTGGGGTGGTAGGGGTTAAATTTAAGACTTGGGAGCCTCAGACAGGAGTGTCTTTTGCATAGCCATTAGTCGAATTTAATTTTTAATTGAGCAGGAAAGAGAATAGAGCATATATATATATATATATATATATATATATATATATATTGCTATATAGGTGGGGGGGATTGAACCCAAAGCCTCACTCCTGCCAGGCATACCCTACTGAGCCACTTCCCCAACCCCCTGAAGGTGGTGTTTTTTGTTTGTTTGTTTTTTCCCCTCCAGGGTTATTGATGGGCTCGGTGCCTGCACAATGAATCCACCGCTCCTGAAGGCCATTTTTCCCCCTTTTGTTGCCCTTGTTGTTGTAGCCTCGTTGTGGTTATTATTATTGCCATTGGTGATGTTGTTCGTTGTTGGATAGGACAGAGAGAAATGGAGAGAGGAGGGGAAGACAGAGAGGGGGAGAGAAAGACAGACACCTGCAGACCTGCAGAAGTGACTCCCCTGCAGGTGGGGAGCCGGGGGCTCGAACCGGGATCCTTATGCCGGTCCCTGTGCTTTGCGCCACATGCACTTAACCCATTGCGCCACCGCCCGACCCCCGAAGGTGGTGTTTTTTTAACCTTACTTTACAAGTGAAGAAACTGAGGTTAAGAAAATGACCAGAAGGCAGACTTAAGTGAGGCACCAGGGATTTGAACCCATGTTCAACTCCTAAAACAATAGTCTTTGTTGCCAAGGGCCCCACCTATGGACAACACACCCATCCCACCCACAAGTCACCCTATGCCAGGAGAGTCCTGGTTGAAGCTTGTCACCCTAATCCCAAAGTCTAAGATGCTGAACGAATCCTGACAGTGGCATCCCAGGGGCCTCCTCTGAATATTCTCCAGAGCACCTGCTGCTGTTACAGACGACAAAGGTCACTGCTGTTACCACACCTGCCAGACCTAAAGGCTAAGCAGAGAGGTACCTGGGTCTTCTGCCCACCACAACTCCTCTCTTCCCAGTTGTCTCCCTCAATAGCCTAACATTTCCAAGTTTTCACAAAAGCTGAACTCCACCAGCCCTTCCCCTTTGCGTCAGCAGTGAATGTACACCATTGCATGACTGATGCAGCAAACACGGTTTCTGTACCCACGATTCTCCTAGCCACCCAGCAACTGTTACGTTCCGACACCAACAAAGCTGACCAGGCAAGATGGGCTCCAGAGCTTCCTGACTTTCAGTCCTTTGCAGAAGAAGAATGGTTCCTGGAGGTTCCTGCTATGTGATTCCCCACAGGGAGTCAATAGGCCAACCTCTGATGTTTCTAGTTTCCCAACAGAACAAGGTGAGGCAAGAGGAAAGGGCATACACCTACAGGCCATGTGCCCTCCAACATAACTCCACCTCTCCATGGGACTTTCCCCACAGAGAGTGCTCCCAGCACCCAAGGTGCTGAGAACCTTCTTGAGGGTAGAGACAGAGGAGGAGGAGGCAGTGGGGCTGGTGACAAGGGCAGTGGACATGGATGTAGGTGGAAAGCAAGTCTTCCTTAACGGCGGCCTGCAGGCAGAGCTCCCGGCTGCAGTGCACAAGGGCAGGCACACACCAGCTGAATGCTGAGATCCACTTTTTGAACTTGCTATTTGTTGCAAGCCTTGCCTGATTCCCCAGGAACTTCCTGGATGAAATCAGGCTTGAAATGAGGAATCCTCATCCAAAGCAGCCCTTCCGGGTGAATCATGAACCCTGAAATGCATTTTTTTTTGGTAGGAGAAAATGTCCACCTTCTTTTTACACGCTGGTGGAAAGAGAGGGGGTTGGAGGAAGTCCAGGCTGCTCCTCACTCTAGAAGCTAGCAGACATTAGCATGAGTCTGACCAGCAGAGGGCGAGGGCGGGCACACCAGATGTGGGGGATCTTTGAGGAAGTGGACTGTGATTCAGAAGTGTGGTTGATGTGGGCAGACCCACTGGGGGAGGGGCACCACTGGTCCCCACTGCTGACAGCCTCTGACCTCCAGCCAGACAAGTCACACCGTCCAATGATGACAACGCCCTCATTCATTTGTGGCCAAACATTAGTCTCTGTGTACAGAGGCAGGGCTAGCTGTGGCTGGCTGGCAGGGGAGACAAGATGAAGAAGGAAACTGGTCCTTTAGGGGGCAGGCAGTGGCCCGCCTGGTTAAGCACTCACATTACAGGGCACAAAGAACTGGGTTCAAGCCCCCAGTCCCCACCTGCAGGGGGGAAGCTTCACAAGTGGTGAAGCAGGGCTGCAGGTGTCTCTCTGTCTCCCTCTTCCCTCTTAGTCTATCTCTGTCTCTATCAAATAAATAAATATTAAAAAAAAAGAAACTGTTCCTTTTTTCTCTTTTTTTTTAATGTAACACTGGGGGGGGGGGTCTTGCATAATACCAACAAGAGCTCTCCCCAACCCAGTCTTAAAGCTTTTATATATTTAGAGTGAAATGAGGAGAGGGAGAGAGAGAGAGAGAGAGAGAGAGAGAGAGGAGAAGATGCTGCAGCACCACTCTATACCATCCATGGAGCTTCCTTTGTGCTGTCCATGGTGAGGCCATATGATACATGGGATCAAACCCAGGGCCCCATGCATGGTCAGTAGACTAACATCTATCCAACCATCTCCTGGCCCTGAAAATCACTTCTTAATTACTAGTAAAAGGACTTCACTCCGATTGGCTTGAGTCAAAATGTGTTAGCAACCAGCAAGTCATCCCATGGCATCAGATGACAGACACTTTGCCAAGCTTCTGAGAAACCCAAGCAGAAAGTTACAGAAACAGAGTCCAGCTCCCCCTGTTCTCCTTCCCTGCCTTCCTCAGGGTCTTTTGCCTCTCTCTCTCCCTATCTTTCTATCTATTTTTATCTGTCTGAGTATGTGATGAACCTCTGAGCACAAAGTGACTATTCCTAGCCCACCCCAAGATGCCCTATATCTAAACTCTCTGTCAGACACGCAAATGTGAAGCAGTAGTGCACCCCACCCCAGAAGTTACCATCTCTCATAGTTGACAGCTTTCCATCTGAGAAAGCGCTCTAGCTGGGAACTGAAAGATGAGGGAAAGCAGTCCAGAGGGAGATGAGAGTGGCAGAGGGTGACACATAGTAAGAAGCTGGGCCAGGGGGTGGAAGTCTACAGCTCCCCACTCACCACTCCTCCCTGCCCACCTTCCAGAGAAGAGTCTAGTGCAGACATGTGCCTTGCTATCAGGCTTATGGGTTTCTCAAGGCTGAGCCAAAGAAGGAAGGGCAGAGCTCATGGAAGAGCTGTCTCTTCAGAACGAGGTGACAGCAGTTTCCAAAAACTATGTAAGGCAAAATAATTCCAACGTTAAGACAGACCATGGGCATGGCCCATCTTTTCAGATACCTTACTCAAGCAGCAACATTGTGGAGAAAACAAGATTAAGAGATTATGGGGGGCAGGGGGGGAATAACTATCACAGAGGAGCTAGAAGGTGGCACACCTGGTTAAATGCACATATGACTGTGTGCAAGGACCCAGGTTCCAAGCCCCTTGTCCCCACCTGCAGGGGGAAATCTTCAGGAGTGGTGAAGCAGGACTGCAGGTGTCTCTCTGTCTCTCTCCCTATCTCCCCTTCCCCTCTCAATTTCTCTCTCTCTGTGTCCAATAGTAAATAAAATAAAATAAAATAAAAATATTTAAAATAAATAAATAAAATAACTCTCACTGAGGAAAAAAAAATCTGTCCGACAAGCAATGTTATTTCCTACAAGAAATGAAGAAACAATCTCCTTTCTTTTCCCAGTGAGTTTTCAATGCCTCCATGGTTCTGAGTGCCTGGTAGCTGTGACATTTAGATGACGTAAGACAATTTGAAACACACCGTGTCAAAGGTAGTACTATATCCCCTCAAGGAATTAGAAACAAGAATCAGTGTTATCCTGTTGGATGCTTTCAACCTGTGGTATCATTTTAATAAATTTAACACTAGCTGGCTAACAAAAGGAAGTGAGGAACAAAGTAAAAAAAGAAAACAGGAAAGAAAAGAGGGAGGGGGGAAGGAAGGAAGGAAGGAAGGAAGGATGGAAGGAAGGGAGGAAGGATGAGAGAGAAAGGAGAAAGAAAAAATGGAAGGAAAGAAGTAAGAATGTGAGAGGAGAGAGAAAGGAGAAAGAAAGACAGGAAGGAAGGAAGGAAGGAAGGAAGGAAAGAAGGAAGGAAGGATGGAAGGAAGGAAGGAAGAAAAGAAGGAAGGAAGGAAAGGAGGAAGGAAGGAAGGGAGGAAGGATGAGAGAGAGGAGAGAGAAAGGAGGAAGGAAGGAAGGAAGGAAGGAAGGAAGGAAAAAAGAGAGAAGGAGGAAACCAAAGATTGGACAGGATTTTTATTGCTCCTACCGTGAAAATTTCTCCATCTCCTTGTCAACCATCTTAATCTTGACCTTCCCAAAATGGTCCTTCAAATTCCCATTGTCCTTGAGGAAACAGAAGTCAAAAAGAGAGAGATTTTTTTTTTTTAGTTTTTATTTATAAAATGGATACATTGACAAAGCCATAGGATAAGAGAGGTACAATTCCACACAACTCCCATTGTCCTGTCAACAACAATGACATCAACAATAACTACAACAATAAAACAACAAGGGCAACAAAAGGGAATAAATAAATAAACATTTTTTTTAAAAAAACTATTTCTTTTTTAATTTTTTTCAGAAAACTATTTATTTTCCTTTTTGTTGCCATTGTTGTTTTTTATTGTTGTTGTAGTTATTATTGATGTTGTCGTTGTTAGATAGGACAGAGAGAAATGGAGAGAGGAGGGGAAAACAGAGAGGGGGAGAGAAAGAGAGACACCTGCAGACCTGCTTCACGACCTGTGAAGCCACTCCCCTGCAGGTGGGGAACTAGAGACTCAAACTGGAATCCTTACACCTGCGCTTCACACCAAATGCGCTTAACCTACTATACTACCACCTGACTCCCAACTATTTATTTATTTATTTATTTAAAGGATAGAGTCAGAGAGAAATCAATACAGAGAAGGAGAAATGCCCCTGCAGCACTGCTTTGCCATTTTCTTTTCTCTTTTTAAAACTTTTATTTATTAGTGATTCAATAAAGATTAACAAGATTGTAGGATAACAGGGGTACAATTCCACACAATTCCCACCACCAGAGTTCCATACCCCACACCCTTCACTGGAAGCCTCCCTATTCTTTATCCCTCTGGGAGTATGGGCCAAAGATTTCTATGGGGTGCAGAAGGTGGAAGGTACATTTAGAATTCTACCACTGTATTCCCGTCCAGGACACAAGCATCTTCTAAAAGTCTACTGCTTACTAATTCCCTTTTATCTGTGTCTCACATGCATGACACAGGCCTCCTGTCCCCTCTCTAGTCCTCTTCCCTAGTGAGCAAAGTAACTGCTCCCAATTGAGGTGGCAAAACCTCCCTCTGCCGTCCCCCTGCTGGGGCTGTTTTGTCCTTTAGCCCTCAGTGTCCTGACATTCTCATAGGAAATCATCCAAGTCTGTTTTCCCCTCCTCTTCTCCCCATCTAATCTGGGTAAGAATGGCCCCCAAACTATCAGATGAGGACTGAAGATACTTAAAACTTTTTTCTCCTATTATTTTATATGGAGGGAAGTAATGGTTGGTGTCACAGTTGGAAAAACCTACATAGTAAATGTCAGGCTCAGGCAAAAACTAGTAAAGTCATGGGCCCCTTGGAATATACCTAAAATAGACCTACCAGTTTTTTCCAAAACTGAGACCTCAAATCTCCATCGGCAATATTCTTGCTTTTAGGTTCATGATTAGTCAACAATTTGTTCTCTTTTATATCTTAACTCATTTTCAGACACCAGGTTCCAGATGCTACCATGATGCCAACCAGACTTCCCTGGGCAGACGACCCCACCAATGTGTCTTGGAGCCCTGCCTCCCCAGATCCCTGCCCCACTAGGGGAAGAGAGAGACAGGCTGGGAATATGGATCGACCTGTCAATGCCCATGTTCAGCGGAGAAGCAATTACAGAAGCCAGACCTTCCACCTACTGCTCCCCATAGTGAGCCTGGGCCCATACTCCCAGAGAGATAAAGAATAGGGAAGTTATCAAGGGAGGGAATGGGATATGGAGCTCTGGGGGTGGAGCACTGTGTGGAAATGGACCCCTCTTACCCTAAAGTCTTGTCAATATTTCCACTTTATAAATAATAGTAATAATAATAAAAATACAGTTGGTGCCACATGGGTAAAATTTCTTATCTCCCTGTGACAGGTGCCTACAAAACACTCTCACCCCAACTTGGGTCCTTTTCCACCCTCATGCCCCAGGACCCCGTCACCACTTTCACCCTTTTTTTCCCTTCCTTTCCCAGAGTCTTTTGCTCTGGGTGCAATATACACCACTCTATCCAAGTGTTATTTCTTGTGTTTTCCCTTTCTGCCCTTGTATTTTAAGTTCTACTTATCTTGCGGTGAGATCTTGTGGTATTCATGCACCCTTCTCTTTCTGGCTAATCTCACATAGCATGTAATGTGATTCCTTCAAGCTCCTTCCAAGATGAAGTGAAGAAAGTGGCTTCACCATTTTAACACCTAAGAAAGTGTAGTATGTAAGCAAACAGTGAATACTAAAGACACTTCTTAACTAGCGAAGATCAAGACCAAGCTTTTGGTATGTTTAGGTTTTTTTGTATGTTTTTTTTAGTATATTTATTTGTTATTGGATAAAGACAGAGAGAAATTGAGAGGGGGTAAGATAGGGAGAGAAATAGAGAGACAACTGCAGCCCTGCTTCACCACTGGTGAAGCTTTACCACCTACAGGTGGGGCCAGGGGCTTGAACCTGAGTCCTTGAGCACAGTGATGTGTGAGCTTAACCAGGTACACTGCTGCCTGCCCCCCTCCCTTTTTTGAACAATACAAGTAAACTGTCACAATTTGCAGATCAGGAAATTGAGACTCAGAATAATCAATTTTCCAAAACAAAAAAATAAATGGATTTGAACTAGGCCATTTACAAATAAATGAGTTGTTTTTTAAAAAAAAAAAAAAAAAAAAAAAAAAAAAAAAAAAAACCTCTAAGATAGCTGTTGCCTAACAAGACCATGGTATGGCTAAACTAGGCATATGGCCTCAATGCCCTATGCCCTCTCCCCTTTGCTGGGTAAGTACACAAAGGAACTTTGCCAGTTTTGCTCTCTGACCCCTGGGGAGTCACAAGCCCAGATACACACCTGCTTCAAACACACACCACATATTTCCTGTCCAGAATGCATACTCCAACTCCCTCACCTCCAAGGTTGGAGAAATCTTGGTCTGCTTCTCCAGAGTAGACTGGGACCCTGCTATTGGAAATGGCTCCTGAGAACTAAGGACTTCAATATTCCTCCTTCTCTGCTAATTAGCAAGGAAACAAAGCCATTTCACCATTGTGAAAATAGCCCTGGGTCGTGTTTGCACCTCAGGGAAGCGATAGGGAGCGGGTTGTTGACCAAGTCCAATGACTAGGGCCAGTGGAAGCAAAGCCATACAGGGAGGATAGTTCCTGATGCCCCTGAGGAGAAGGGAAGGGAGGGCTGGGGTGTGCTTCCTGGAAGAAGCAGAGACTAGTGTATATTTGCAAGCTATCATTCAAAGTTTAGTTTTACTTTTCTCTCCCACTACCCACTGAGTTGGAGCTTACATGGAATAGCAGGACAGCTTTAGGAAATAAAGAAAAAACTAGATACAGATATAGAAGACCCCTTCTAAGTTTGCAAACAGTCACCTTCTTTCTGTATCTTCACACAGAGAGGAGTGACAGAGAGAAGAGTAAGTCTTCTGGTCTCTTCCTCTTGTTAGAAGGACACTAACTCTCTTGTGGGGCCCTCACTCACACGAACTCACAAGATTAACTCATTTAAATGTAATTACCCCCAGAGATCCCACTTCCAAAGCTTGAGAGTGAGGAAAGGTTTGGAGGGCTTGACAATACTCAGTGCATTTCAGGTGGTCGAGGAAAGTCTGGTTAGAGGACTCAGCAGCTATCACCATCATGAGTCTTGGTGTCACCCTCTCATGCCTATAATAGCTGTCCTGTCCCCAAACTAGCAAGCCTCAGGGACTCGGTCACCATGCTTTATTTTCCTGCTAACATTCAGCTAGGCAGCTGGATGGGGAGTTGGAGGAAGAGGCTCATTATAAAGGTAACTCATAGTTTGAACACTGGTCGTAGTGTTGGTCATTATGCCAGGTGCCCTGCATTGCTTGATGCTGTGGTCTATTTACATAATCACTGTTTTGCCTGAGACCCTCCCTGCCTACAGGGTATTGGTTTAACCCCATTGGTTAGAACCTTCGCAACAGCTGCTATGGAAGCTTTCTATGTTCTCGATCTTTTTTTTTGCTCCACCCCCTCTCCTAGCCATTTCCTTTTCCCACTTGCCGGTTAAAGTGTCAGTTAAAGTGCACAATTACCCAACATAAAGAGGTATATAAAAGGCATTGTATCTGATCAATAAAGAAAATTGTATTGCATTCCCGCTCAGCCACATATTCCGGAGTCTCTTTCTCCGGCAGCACTAGCCCAGCAGTCGTAGTACTATTTCGATATACATAGGAAAGTATAGAGAAAAGAACTTGCAGAGAAAAGCACTAAGAGCTTATATTTGTTCTTAAATTGTGCCCTACATAACACAGGCCGGCCAATGTCTTCTTGGGCTCATGACTTTACATTTTCCTTTGACTTAGATATAGTCTTTGTACTCAAAATGGGAGCACATTTCACCCATGCAATGTATGACCCCAGGGACCAGCCTTTGTCTCTCACACTGCTTCTAGAAGGGGGGAGGCATTTTAAAGCTCTCTGATTCTTCCTTTTGGGCAAAGAGGGGATTAAATCTCATGCACTCCGACCAGATTTCCAACTCTGTGGATCGTAGGCTCTGAGGAGTGAGTGTTAGAGGAGAACAGACTTCTTGTCTATCCCCATGATTAAAGAAAGACACCTCACTCTTGATCCTTAATGCTTTGACCCTTAGAAAACTTTGAGTCTTGCTTTTCTCCTGGATACCATTCCTCCTCTTGCAGAGTTGATCTTGGGACTGAAAGTGGTAAGGTGTGGTAGACTAGAAAAACTTGAAAACATTGGCCCTGACAGTCAAGGAAAGTATCTAAGAGGGAAAGACCCTGCTTTTCTTCTTTGATTCCCTTAAAGCCAAAGGGGAATGACATCACAACAAAACAAAGTTGCCAAGGCATACTCTGCAAAAAAAAAAAAAAAAAAAAGTCCTCACATGGTTACATTTTCTGCAAATTACAGCGTTTGGAGTATAAATCAGAGTAATTGTTTAAATCAGAATGACTGTTGAAACAGATTTCCAGTGATCAAATCAAAAACGCAATCATTCTTGCGGTTCCTTCGGTGCTCGAAGCCCCCACATACTTCTGAACTGTCAATTGTCAGTTACGTGGAGTGTTTACATTAACATATTGCCCTAACAGAGCAAATATATATTTTAAGAAGAAAATGTGAATTCAGGGTTACATGAATGTTCCTGAAACAGCTAAGTCATCTTGTTTCAAGTAAAACCAGATGTTTGCATCCAGAGAAAGCCAATCATTTCTCTTAATTATGCTCAATGGTCAGGCCACCAAGAATATCCACATGTGTACACATGAGTCGGTGGAAATCAAAGGCTCTGTGACAGAGAAAGCAATCAGCAACTCCCAGACCACCAAATGGCATGCCCAGCACAAGCTCTGGGCATCTTGTGAGTTTCCTTCTCACAGAAACCCAGGGTCCCCTCCAAGGTCAAGTACAAGGATAGATTCTATAGTCCGATACATGAATGGTCCCACAGGCAAGGCACTTGGAGCTGTCCCCTTCAGTGTTTTCCCAGAAATAAAGCTTCAGGAAAGGCGAGTAGAAACAGAATCTGTTCTCCTGCCTTTCCCCTGAAGGAGATTTGGTGGGGGTATCCACCCCCAGACAGTATTCTCGGGTTCTCAAAAGACTAATCTCTTAGCTTCTTTGTGATGGCACTACGAATCCACTGCTCCTAATGGTCATCTATTATTTTGTTTTGGATAAGACAGAGAGGAACTGAGAGAGGAGGGGAGATAGAGAAGGAGAGAGAAAGACACCTGCAGATATGCTTGTGAAGTGACCTCCCTGCAGGTGGGGAGTAACAGTTCTAACCCGGATCCTTGTGAGAGTCCTTGTGCTTGGTACTATGTGCACTTAACCTGATGTACCACTGCCCAGCTCATAGATAGAAGGTTTTTTTTTTCAGGTAGTTTTATTTATGTATTTTTCCTTTTTGTTGCCCTTGTATTTCATTTTTTTGTAGTTATCATTGCTGTTATTGATGTCATCATTGTTGGATAGGACAGAGAGAAATGGAGAGAGGAGAGGAAGACAGAGAGGGGGAGAGAAAGAAAGACACCTGCAGACCTGCTTCACCACCTGTGAAGCAACTCCCCTGCAGGTGGGGAGCCAGGGGCTCAAACTGGGATCCTTACTCGGGTCCTTGCACTTTGCATCACCTGAGCTTAACCTGCTGTGCTACCACCCAACTCCTGGAAGTTTTTTCAAGGGCAAGATAGTACCATCCTCAACTGGAGGACAAAGAGAAAGGTTTTTAAGCATCTGCTTCCCCTGGTGGTCCAGTACCTGAGAGAAGGTCCACTTTCCCTGTTTCCCAAGTTGATTTCAGTGCCCACTGCGGGGGAGGATTGATTCCCTGTGAACTTCCAGAGTCTTGATCTAGAGAGAGCCTTTAGTCAACCTGTTCCCCACAATGAGATGCAATGACATACCCTGAAGACATCCTTAACCCCAATGGGGTTCTCAGCTTCAAACACAACCACAGTGCCTGCGTCTTATCCAGAGGAGAAGGCAGGCCCTGAATATTTCATTCCAGATTACACTCTAGAAGCTGATTTGGCCACACAGACTTAGCACTCCCTTTGGCTATGCTGTCTAAGCATCTCTGATTAGGTACCAGCCTCAGTTTCCACTGTGTACCCTGATAGCTTCCTTGACATCTTCTTCTTCTAGCGTTTGCCCTTCTTCCATAGCCAGTCAACAGTGTCAGGTTGATCCTGATGTCTGCTTGTTGCTGGCTTTGAAAATGACTGGGATCCATGTGGATTCAGTCAGCTAGGAAGGATCGTCAGTTTCCCCAATAAATGGGTACTCACGGGATGCACCACGAGAAGGTCGATCCAATGCATCCCTTCCTTGATGTCAATATGCCTCATTGATATTCACAGGTATAAGGTAAGAGGGGATAGTTATCCATCCATTAAATGGCTGCTAAATACATATTAATAAAAACATTTACCCATGTTTTAAACAGCTCACATGCTACCATCCATTCTGACCCACAGGAACTGCTGGCTTAAATTATTCCATAGAATATTCTAGGGGTGAGCATTGGTGCATCAGGGTGAGCACATGCATGACCATGAACGAGGACCTGGATTCAAACTCTCACCCCACCTGCAAGGAAGAAGCTTCAAAAGTGATGAAACAGGTCTACAAGTGTCTCTATTCCTCTCCCTCTCAATCTCCCTCTCCTCTCTCAGTTTCTATCTGTCCTATAGAATACAGAGAAAGGAATAATTAAAGAAAGACAGAAAGAAAGAAAGAAAGAGAGAGAGAGAGAAAGAAAGAAAGGAGGAGGTGGAGAAGGAGGAGAAGGAGAAGGAGAAAGAGAAAAAGAAACATGGCTGCTGAGGGAGGGAGGTTTTCTCTACAGATGCTGAGTCACAGCAATAACCTTGGTAGCAATAAAAAATATGAAAAATAGAATATTCTAGTATTTGTCTCAAACCTTTCATCAAAGTCCCTTACATGAGACAGCAATAAATGTTATGCAGGGCTGAAGCACTGCTTCAAGGTTCTGTGAGTTCAGGAACCAACTTTCAGTACAGCGACAGTGATGGGAGGTATCCCAGGTCTTATTCTGTTGGTTCCCATTCAAGAGCCACCTGGTCCTTTCAGGAGCAGGGAAGAGGGTCCTTGTCTCTGGGATTCGTCAGGAAAGGATGTGGATGAAAATCCAAATATGTGCATGATGTTTGCCCAAATCTCCACTTGTGCCCACAAACGTCCTTAGAAATGTTTTTTTCCTAACTCTTCACTTGCACTATTCCAGCCTTTAGGTTCATGATTAGTCAACAACTTGTTTGGCTTTATATGTTAACTCTTTTTCAGTCACCAGGTTCCAGATGCTACCATGATGCCAACCTAACTTCCTTGAGCAGACGACCCCACCAATGTGTCCTGGAACCTCACTTTCCCAGGGCCCTGCCCCACTAGAGAAAGAGAGAGACAGGCTGGGAGTATGGATCAACCTGTCAACGCCCATGTCCAGCAGAGAAGCAATTACAGAATCCAGACCTCCCACCTTCTGCACCCCATAAAGATCTTGGGTCCATACTCTCAGAGGGTTAAAGAATAGGAAAACTATCAGGGAAGAGGAGGGGATACAGAGTTCTGATGGTGAGAATTGTGTGGAGTTGTACCCCTCTTATCCTATGTTTTTTTCAATGTTTCCTTTTTATAAATAAAAAATAAGATAAAATAAATGTTTTTCCCTCAGATTCCAGTATGGGGAAAGGCTCGAAGAAGTCACATCTGTGCAGTCATCATTAAGTCAGGGCTCTGCTCTCAACTCAGAGTCGGGTCTGTGCAGCAGGCACCAGCTAGTCACTTCTTGGCTGGAGCTGGCTGGTGATGTCTCCAAACCAAACCATTCTGAGAGTCAAAGGAGAAGGAAATTGGGGCCTGGGGTCTGTTAGTTTCCTGGATATAAGGACTGATGGGTGTATAATGTCACTTTCCTGAACCACATTTTGTTTTTTTTAAGTTGCCTCCAGGGTTATCGTTGGAGCCCGCACTACTTACCCACAGCTCCTGGAAGCCATTTTTCCTTTTTTTTTTTTTTAATTATTTTCTTTCTACTTTATTTTCATTTGACAGGATAGTGAGAAATTGAGAAGGAAGGAGAGATAGAGAGGGAGAGAAAGCTAGACGCCAGCAGACCTGCTTCATCTCCCATGAAATGTCCCCACTACAGGTGGGGAGCAGGGTTCCTTGCACATGGTGATGCACTTAACTGAGTGCACTAACACCCAGACCCCCTGGACCCTGTTTTCTTTCAGACAGAGAGACACCAGAATTTCTGCAGGTGCCACAGCCCCTGCTATGTGATGCTGGGACTCGATCCTGGACTGTAAACATGGCAAAGCATGTGGTCTACCCAGGGAGCAATCTCTCCAGCACAAATTAGTATATATTTTTAAAGTGCTTGCTTGAGGTGTCCCAACCAGCAGAAAATAGCATCTGACTAATATAAGTGATTGCTTGCGAAAGTTCCCTGCTTTCTGAAGAAACCAGAGTCCGGGAAATGTTATCTTGGCTCTTTCAGTCTTGCCTATGAAGTACCAGCCTCCACCTCCATCTTCTGCATGTCACAGCAGGGTGTGAATGGGACTCGCAGGTCAACCCCTTGACACAGTGCAGAGCTTCCAGAGTGCTGGGGAGGCTGCATGTCTGCATTCCTCCATCGCAAGGATCCAGTTTCAAACCCCTGGTCCCCACCTGCAGGGGGAAAGCTTCACAAGTGGTGAAGCAGGGCTGTAGGTGTCTCTCTGTCTCCCTCCCTCTCTATCTCCTCATTCCTTCTTGATTTCTCTCTGTCTCTATCCAATAAATACAATTTAATAAAATATTGAACTGGGAGTCGGACGGTAGCACAGCAGGTTAAATGCAGGTGGCGCAAAGCACAAGGACTGCTGTAAAGATCAGGGTTTGAGGCCCCGGCTCTCCACCTGTAGGGGAGTTGCTTCACAGGTGGTGAAGCAGGTCTGCAGATGTCTATCTTTCTGTCCCCCTCTCTGTCTTCTCCTCTTCTCTCCATTTCTCTCTGTCCTATCCAACAATTACATCAATAATAACAACAATAATAACTACAACAATAAAATAACAAGGGCAACAAAAGGGAATAAGTAAATATTAAAAAATTATTGAACTGATAAGAACAGATACTACACTTGATCTTAGCCAAAAGGCCAAGAATTGATAATAAAATATATGTTTCAAAATAGAGGAATAAAAAAATAAAGATTGATGCAGCACAGAGTTGAAACTAAGAAATGTGTCAGAAAATCTCTTTCTTACAAGAAGTCCAGTCAAAGACTAAGGGAAACTTAAAGGGCTGGGCAGTGGAACACTAGGTTAAGCATACATAGTACGAAGCGCAAGGACTCATGCAAGGATCCCAGTTCGAGTCCCCGGCTCCTCACCTGCAGAGGCGTCACTTTACAAGTGGTGCAGCAGGTCTGCAAGTATCTTTCTCTCCCACTTCTCTCTTCTCCTCTCTTAATTTCTCTCTGTCCTATCTAATAAAATGGGGGGAAATGGCAGCCAGAAGTGGTGGATTCATAGCGCCAGCACTGAACCCCAGCGACAACCTTGGAGGCAAAATTAAATAAATAAATAAACAGATATGAAAAATAAAGGTAATGCAGTCAAGACCTTTGCCGGAGGTGCAAATGAGCCCTGATACTGCGGGGGGAAGAAAAGACAAGTCCCAGATCTTCTACAATTACTCTAGCAAGTCTTTCAGTGGAGACTGAAGTTGAACTTGCCACACTTCTGAAAGGTGACTGGATGTAATCAATCCTGGATTTAAAAGCGTGAACTCTACACTGTCCCACGGAAGTCATTCTCCAGGCGGGGTATTTAAATGACGTCTCTGTGAAACCCTCAGGTTACAAATATGGAGGAGCTTGAAGTTTCCTTTCGAGTCCTCTTTAAGGCACCGGAGCTCCACTACAGGCCACAACCATTTACAGGACTTGCCGCCAGGGGGCAGCAGTGCACACAGACAGGGTGCCAACTCTGAGGAGTAAGCCAGAACTGGAGGAGACTAAGCAGACAAGCTTCCCAGTACCCAGCCCACCAAGGCCTCAGGAAAGGGACGTTTGGGACAATGTATGCATTTTTATTTCCAGTTCATGAAGTTGATGAATTAGAGCTATACCACCCACCCCTCTCCCAGCCCCAGCATAAAAACTTAGGCATTTCTGGGGTGCTTGCTCCCTGGTAAGATAAGCCTTGCACTTCACAGCCTGTATCCAGAACACTGAATCTCCTACACAGCTTGAAACATGTGTCTGCACCTGCATTCCTGAGCTACTGTGCTAAGTTCAGTTGTTTTATTTATTTATTTATTTATTTATTTATTTGTTTGTTTGTTTTTGTTTTTAATGCTGTTCCATCCATGCCATCAGCTTCAGATAATCCCACGGTCAGCCCTTCCCAGCATCCAGAGGGCCCTGGAACACATATGGGTGGACAGGAAGGAGGATGACCTCAGACTAGATGGCCAGAGGATGCTGGCATCTTAGACTCCTGCATCACCACCACCACCACCACTACACACACACACAGCTCCCAGGCAGAAATTATAAAGGGAATTTTTGAGCTCAGGCCAGAATTTCAGAGCCAGAGGATGAGCCCCGGGATCCCTCCTGCAGCCAACCCAACCCCCCCATACCCCAACTCAGCAGCCCCTTCCCCCTTGGGGGTCAATTGATAGATCTTCCTGGAACACCCCACCTGATGCCCTGCCAAGTATTTCACTTGCTCCATTTCATCCCCTGGCTCCCAGCATATTGTTTTATGGAGAAGTTCAAAGGGGACATCTAGCAGCTATCAGCCTGGCAGTGATCCTAAAGGCCTGCCCCATCCCCAGGGCAGGTCTGAAGTCCCAAGTCTGATGTCTGAGGGGGATTCCAGGTGAGGCCACACAGCGGGCTGCAGCTTCCTGCTCCAAGCCTGGTGCTCACTGGCTCTGACCTGTGAAGAAAGCATGCCAGTAAGAGAGCACCTGTGAACACAGGAGCCTTCTGCACTCAATGGGCAGAGATGTCTGCATCACAGTGGCCAGTCTCCTGAGAGAAAGCTGGCTTCCAGAGGGGAAGTCCTATCTACTCGGTGTCTTTGGGGGTCGAAAAACCTGTAAGGGGAGGAGATGGGAGGGGAAGGGGCCGTGTGATTTATCCATAGTGGGAGAGGAGTTAAGGCAGCTCTGGTCTGGGTCATGTCTCTCTCGAGGGCATTCTCTCCTGCTTCACACCCTGCTCACCGCCCCCCCCCACACCTTCCAGCCCCATCTTCTCTGTCTGAATAAGAGGTCACCACGTGAGGTGCCGTCTACCACTCCAATCAAATAACATCGTTTTTCAAGGGCGCATGTGTGAAGCTTACAGCAAGATTCTAGTGCAGTGCTACAGCTACTAGATAAGAATTACAAACAGAAGAGGAAAAGAAACAAGAGACAAGGGAAAGAGGAAGAAAAGGCTGCAGCACTGCATGAAGCTTTCACCCTTGCAAGTGGGGCCTAAGGACCTGAACCCATGTCCTCGAGTTTTGCGACACAACGTTCTTTATTTACCCTGTGTGCTACTGACCAGACTCAGTTGTGTGACTTTATTGCCCTCCGCCCCTACTTTTCTCTGTCTGCCTCTCCCCTCCCCTCACTTCCTCCGACTTTCTTATCTCTCCACCCTCAGGCCCTCCCAGCTGTGTGGATCTAACCATCCTCCTTCAGATGTCTTGAAGGCAATTCTGCTTTGAGTCCACCCCCAGCATTTCCTCCCCAAGGCCAGGAGGGCCCAGACTGCTAAGGGCTTCCTGGAGGGTTAGAAACAGGAGAAACATGCCAGGGGCTAGAAGCTCAGGTTAAGACATCAAAAAGTTATGGGGGTGGGGAGGGTGGCGCACCTGGTTAAGCTCACTTGTTATAGTGTTCAAGGACCCGGGTTCAAGCCCCCGGTCCCCACCTGCAGGGGAGAAGCTTCACAAGTGGTGAAGCAGTGTTGCAGGTGTCTTGCTATCTATCTCCCTCCCTATCACCGCATTCCCTCTCAATTTCTGGCTATCTATCTAATAAATAAATAAAGATAATAAAAAATTTTAAAAAACAATTTAATTTTTAAAAAAGTTATGGGGGGCAGATGGTGGGTCACTTGATATAGCACATACATTATCACACACAAGGACCTGGGTTCAAGCCCCCAGTCCCCACCTGCAGGGGGAAAGCTTCACAAAGCAAGTGAAGCAGGTCTGCAGGTATCTCTTTATCTCCCCTCCCTCTCAATTTCTCTGTCCTATCAATTAAAAAATAATGTTCACCAGGATCAGTGGATCTGCTATGTGGGCACCGAGCCCCAGCAATTACCTGGTGAGCCAGCGTGATAGTCCACTTGGACAGTGTGCCTCCTTTGTCACCGGCATGTCCCAGGTTCAAGGCTGGCCTCCACTGCATGGAGGAAATCGTCTGTGTTGTGGTGTCTTTCTCTGTATCTCTCTGTCTCTATCTTTCTGTCTGTGAGAGTCAGCCCCAGTGATGACCACAGAAGGGAAGTTACCCTGACACAATAGCACTAGAAGTGGGTTCTCTGTGTCCATTCTCTAGTCTCTCACAGCCCACTTGATGGCAGCACTCTAGTCACTGAGGTTCTTGTGTCCTGAATCCCACAGTTGTCCTTGCTCTCCCTGACTCTCCTCTAAGGGAAGACAGATGGCCCATTCAGAAAAATGCACACACACACACACACACACACACACACACACACACACACACACACACACACACACTGCCTTGGCCTTAGATGGGCAAGTGTCAGGACTCCCAAAGGACTCCTCTGACATTGAAACTGAGGCTTGAATGACAAAGAGGATGCAGGTAGATCAGGGATCAATCTTTCTTTACTGCTCTGTGCCATGTTCTCATTCAGATAAAGGGGGGGGGGGGGAGCAAAAGCACTACCACAGGATTGGAGCTTCCTCTGGTGCTGCAATGCCTCCCATGGGGTGCTGGGGTTTGAACCGGCATGGCCAATCCCAGTGAGAGGATTCATCTTTGATGCCAAACACTTCCCACTCACTCACAGATCCATTTTACAGACAAAGAAACATAAGTTCTTAGAGATTAAGTGCTTTGTCTAAGAAAGCACAGCCACCTCTAGAGGCTGAGGACAGACAGACATGCCCAGCATCTGTCTGACTCTGAAGCCACAGTCCTTTGTCTGAACTCATAGGAGACACAATCACACCCCTCCTAGAACTTTCCCAGACATTTGAGATGGATTCCCTTCTCACCAGGTGCTGGCATTTCAGTCTTCCCCCCTTGGCTTCTTGTTCAGGACAAACCACAGGGGCAAGGGCCAAATGGTCAGCAGCCACCAGGCTGGCTCAGGCCTTTCGTGGTGGTCAGTGAGGAAGGGGGCCCCTTTCTGCCTGTTTTCTCTTCACACTAAGGTCCCTGAGATCTCAGGGCCTCTCTCCTCTCCGTGCAGCCTGCCCCATGGACCGTGGGTAGGAGAAAACTGGACCTGTGGGCTGAGCACAGGTCCCACGTGACTGGCCGGTGATGGCCAAGCTTATTTTTACTCACTAAAATCTGTTCTGGATTTTCCTCAGCTTTGGGGCAGGGAGAGGTCAGGTCTCCTCATCTCACTGTAAGGTGAGACTACAGCAGGAAATGAAATGACAGGGAAGCCGGCTCAGGAGAGGGGACAAGGGCAGAGCACTGGGAAATTAGAAACCTGTGTTCAGATCAGAGTGGAGTGGCAGAGCTCACCGTGCAGAGGCCCTTCTCCCCATCGTCATGTGACATCAGCCACCAGACTGGACAGAACTGTCAGGAGGTGGAGACTTGGGTACGTGAGACTTGGGGCCTGGCACCCTCAAAAGTGAAAAAATACCAGGAAGGCAGAAGGCACACCCTCCACCCTGTGGTCTGGTGAAGGCAGAGAGGCATTTAATGGCATCTAGAATGCACCTGCTAGGCTGAGCACAGAGACACAGGGCAAGTTTCTGTCCCCAGAGAGCCATCCAGATGCTGGGAGGGTAGAGCACGCTCCACTCACCACAACAGACATGGTGAAAGAAAGGCTAGAGACCAGAGCACCTCTCAGCTCCAGCTTATGGTGGTCCTGGGAATTGAACCTGGAGCCTCAGAGCCTCAGACGTGAGTCTTTTGCATACACATTATTGCTTGAGCATGAGACTAACTCATTTGTTCATTTGTTTTTGTCTCTGGGGCTTCACTACTTGAAACAGATGTTTCAGAAACAGACAAAGGAAGGGAAAGGTACCAGAGCTCCACAGCTCCCTCCAGTGCACTGGAGTCAAGTGAAACCCTAGATTTTGAGCATGACAGAGTAGGTGCCCTATCCACGTAAGCTCTCTGGCCAGCCCTCACTTGCTTTCTCTGCTGTGCATTTGTGTTAGAAGGTACATTGTGTTGTGGTCCGGGAGGTGGCGCTGTGGTTGAGGCATTGCATTCTCAAGCATAGCATAAGGTCCTGAGTTCAGTCCCCAAGAGCACATGAACCAGAGTGATGTCTGGTTCTTTCTCTCTCTTTTCCTAAATTTCTCATTAGTAAATGAAATAAAGTTAAAAAAAAAAAAAACAGAAGGAGGAGGGGAAGAAAAAGGGGTCGAGCGGTAGTGCAGCAGGTTAAGCACACGTGGCACAAAGCGCAAGGACCAGCATAAGGATCCTGGTTCGATTCTCCAGCTCCCCACCTGCAGGGAAGTCACTTCACAGGCAGTGAAGCCGGTCTGCAAGTGTCTATCTTTCTCTCCCGCTCTCTGTCTTCCCCTTCTCTCTCCATTTCTCTCTGTCCTAACAATGATAACATCAATAACAACAACAGTAATAACTACAACAACAATAAAAAAAAGGGCAACAAAAGGGAAAATAATATAAAAAGAAGAAGAAAGAAAAAAAATACACTGTGCTGGGCCAGCAAAATAGTTCACTGGGATAGTGTATTGTTTTGCTATGTGAATGACCCAGGTTCAAACCCAGCTTCCAACTGCATTGAAGGAAGTTTAGGTTTTGTGGTCTCTCTCTCTCTATCTATCTATCTCTATCTCTATCTCTCTTCCTTTTATTTATTTTTTTATTTCTTTATTGGGGGATTAATGTTTTATAGTCAAGAGTAAAATCAATAGCTTGTACATGCATAACGTTTCTCAGTTTTCTACATAACAATACAACTCCCACTAGGACCTCTGCCATCTTGTTCCAGGATCTGAACCCTGCTGCCTCACCCACCCCAGAGTCTTTTACTCTGGTTCAGTACACCAACTCCAGTCCAAGTTCTGTTTAGTGTTTTCTCTTCTGACCTTGCTCTTCAACTTCTGCCTGAGAGTGAGATCATCCCATATTCATCCTTCTGTTTCTGACTTATTTCACTTAACATGATTTCTTCAAGCTCCATCCAAGATGGAATGAAAACAGTGAAATCTTTAATAGCTGAGTAGTATTCCATTGTGTATATAGACCACAACTTGCTCAGCCACTCATCTGTTGTTGGACACCTGGGTTGCTTTCAGGTTTTGGCTATTACAAATTGTACTGCTATGAACATATGTGTACACAGATCTATTTGGATGGATGGGTTGGGTTCCTTAGGATATATCCCCAGGAGAGGAATTGCAGGATCATAGGTGGGTTTTCTTCTAGCCTTCTGAGAGTTCTCCAGACTGTTCTCCACAGGGGCTGGACCAATTGACATTCCCACCAGCAGTGCAGGCGAGTCCCTCTGTCCCTACCACCTCTCCAGCATTTGTTGCTTCTACCTCTTCTGATGTGTGACATTCCCACAGGAGTGAAGTGGGATCTCGTTGTTGTCTTTATTTGCATTTCTCTGACAATCAGTGACTTGGAGCATTTTTTTCATGTTTCTCTTTCTCTCTCTACCTTCTCTGTCTCTGATTAAAAGGAGAAGAAAGATAGAAATGGAAGGAAGAAAAAAAAGGAAAGAGAGAGGAAGAAAGGGGAGATGAGGGAAGGGAGGAAGAAAGAAAGGTACAATGAAGCAGGATACGAGGAAGGTCAGGGAATAGCGAGATAGGGTACTGGATAGTACATGTGCTGTCAGGGGCATGACCCAGGCTTGAGACTAGCCCTGTACTGAAGGAAAGACAGTGCTGTGGGATCTCTCTCTCTCTCGCTCGCTCTCTGATTCTATCTGTAAAAGCTAGCTTTCAGCTGTGAAATCCCAGAGGTGAGAGAAAGGAAAAATAAAAGGAGAAAAGAAAGAAAGAAAAGTAAAAAAAAGGAAGAGAGACTTCCAGAGTCAGGGATTCAGAGTAGCAGCAGCTACCTGGTCAACCTGAGAATGCACCAAGACAAGACTCAGGTTACTTTGGGAACCCACCAAGTCACAGGTGAACGCAAACATGTGTGTCTTGTGCACAGAGAGGAGCTTAAGGAGATGAGTGATAGACCAAGTTGTGACCTATATACACAATGGAATACTACTCAGGTATTAAAAATGGCGAATTCACCTTCTTTACCCCATCTTGGATGGAGCTTGAAGAAATCGTGTTAAGTGAGATAAGTCAGAAGCTAAAGGATGATTATGGTATGATCTCACTCATAGACAGAAGTTGAAAAACAGGACCAGAAGAGAAAACACTAAGCAGAACTTGAACTTGAGATGGTGTACTGCACCAAAGTAAAAGACTCTGGGGTGGGTGAGGGGGGAGGGTTCAGGTCCTGGAACATGATGGCAGAGGAAGTAAGGGTTGTAAGGGTTGTATTTATATGTGGAAATGTTATGCATGTATTGCATTTACTGTCAACTGTAAACCATTAATCCCCCAATAAGGAAATTTAAAAAGAAATAAAGAAAGGAAGGAAGGAAGAAAGAGGGGGGGGAGGGAGGGAGAGAGGAAGGGAAAGAAGCACACAGAAAAGAAAAAAAGGAGAGAGAGAGAGAGAGGGAGGGAGAGACAGAGAGAGACAGAGAGAGAGAGAGAGAGAACAACGAGAACACAGTGGGACTCACCTTCTGCCAAGCAAGGACACTCCAGACCCAAGTTTCTTCAGTTTTAAAATAAGCTTGGGAGGTGGGTGTAAGTAGCATAATGGTTATGTAAAGAGACTACCATGTCTGAGGGTCCAAAATCCCGGTTCAATCCCCTACACCACTGTAAGCCAGAACCGAGCTGAGCTAAATACAAAAAATTTAAAAAAGGGAGTCGGGCGGTAGCGCAGCAGGTTAAGCACACGTGGTGTAAAGCACAAGGGCCAGTGGAAGGATCCCGGTTTGAGCCCCCGGCTCCCCACCTGCAGGGGAGTCGCTTCACAGGCGGTGAAGCAGGTCTACAGGTGTCTGTCTTTCTCTCCCCCTCTCTGTCTTCCCCTCCTCTCTCCATTTCTCTCTGTCCTATCCAACAATGACGACATCAACGACTACAACAATAAACAACAACAAGGGCAACAAAAAGGGAAAATAAATAAACATTTAAAAAATTGTTGGTATCTTCTAATTCTGCTTTTAAAAACCCCTTCTGTTTCATTTGGTTTAAATCCCCCCTGCTTAACACTGCATTCTATTTACATAACCACTGTATTCTATTTACATAACCACTGCCATCTATTTACATAAATCACTTTTATATTTACATAAAGCACCACCTTCCGGGCATTGGTGGTTTAGTGGTAGAATTTTCACCTGCTCCACCCCCTCTCCTTGTCACACCCTGATTTTCACCAGTCACTTTTCTCTCCACCCTCTCTGCGTCACATCCTGTTCACACCCTACTTGGGAAGTATATATAAAGACAACATTGTTCGTTTTAGTTAGTTTTTAGTTTAGTCTAGCTTGGTATAGATTGTGCTGCGTCCTGCATGAATAAAGAGATACTGCGTACAGCTCAACCATGAGTCCCTGGTCATCTGTCTCCCGTCAGTGAAGCTCAGCCTGGCATAAAATAATTTTAAAATAATTAATTAATTAAGCTGGAAACACGTTTTCACTACCCAGTGACAAGTCGCTAGTCCTGTTCTCCTGTGGCTGTGTATTTGTGATCTTTAGTCTGGGAGATACACATATAATCTTTGGAAGTTATACCTGCAGGCTGTCATTTTGCACAATGTTACCTTCATTCCCGGATAAGTGAATAGCTAATATCTCGCCAGACCATTGCTGTCAAATGCTTTTTGTAGGAAAAGGGAGGAAGTGAGAGACAGTGTTTCTCTCAGCTTGATATGTGAAGTGAAACACAGCCCAGTTCTCCCAGACTGGAGGGGGGTCTGGGTGACCCTCTCTCTGCTCCCCTCATAAGGGAGAAACAGAGCAGAAGCTGGGGTGGGGAATTTGTGGTTCTGTCTCTCTTTCTTATTTTTTAATATTTTTCTTAGTGATTTAATAATGGTCTGCTAGGATAAGAGAGGTACAATTCCACACAGTTCCCACCACCAGAGTTCCGTATCCCATCCCCTCTATTGGGAGGTTCCTTATTCTTTACCCCAAAGTATGGACCAAAGATCTTTATGGGATGCAGAAGGTAGGAGTTCTGGTTTCTGTAATTGCTTCTCCACTGGACTTGGGATTTAGCAGGTAAAGCCATACCCCCAGCCTATTTATATCTTTCATTAGTGGGGCAGGACACTGGAGAGGTGAGGTTTAAGGACATATTGGTGAGGTTGTCTGCCCAGGGAAGTCAGATTGGCGTTATGGTAGCATTGCACCTACAACTTGGTGGCTGAAAAGAATTAAGATATAAAGCAGAACAAATCACTTAGTAGTCATGAATCTAAAGGTAATACTGTAGCTGATGAGATTTGGGGGTCTCCATTTTGGAAAAAGCTAGGAAGTCTATTTTAGGTGTATTTCAAGGGGCCCGTATCTTTATGAATTCTTCTTTATTAATTCCAACTAACATGCAGGTGGGCAAAAGGTATTGTCTGGAAGATGGTGTGAGAGTTGGAAATAGGTCTAAAAAGCTGGATCAGGGCAGAAAGTAGCTCCCAAATATGGGAAAAGTAAATAAACAGCATTAACTCTAGACCCCAAAATCTGACCTAGGACCCATGTCTATTCATAATCAGCACAGGAGCCTGTGTAACCTCTGCATCCCTGCTGTTCTGAACTCACAGTTCATGGTCACAGCTGGGAATATTCTAGGCTGCGCTCATTTCAGGACCCATCTTCCTCAAGTGGCAGAATATTTTGACACAGTCTCCCTTCAGAGAGTGGGACAGCCCTTAACATTGTTGTTCTACATTGAGGGCAAGGTCCTGTAGAGGCCCACAGGAGGGTTTATGATGCTGTTCCTGATGGAGATGGACAGTGGTGGTGGAGAGAGGGAGGAATTTGTTGGTGGTTCTGTCTCCTAACCTCTGATACTGCTCATCTCTAGGGCAGCTGTGTGCTGAGGTGTCAGGGAGCTATGGTAAGTGTCATACGACTGTTTGCAGCCCAATGAGGACAGCTGGCTGGTTAACCTTTGGGGCATCATGACCAGTCCCACCTTCATCTTGAAGATCTGAGAGATGTCAGGGGAGTTCTGAGCCGAGTGAACTAGGGACATCTGGTGGTATCAGCCAATGTGAGCCCACCTGCCATGTCTTGAGCTGATAGGAACTAGAGTCTTGGGTGCATAATGTTCATCAATAAAGGTGTGGCTGGGCATCTTGACATGGACCCTAGGTTCTTAGAGTTCAGCGTTGCAAGAACTCACTTAGCAGCTAAGAGCAGTCACATGCATGGGGGACTGGGGGTGGGGGGAGGGGTCATTTGATCAAAGACCTTCAGGATTTCACACTTGACCCAAATCTCAGGCTGTGCAATCAGCTTGACTGGGTCCTAGTATGAGGCCCAGAAATTTCCCCCAGGAGTTCTGAGGCAGGGCCAGGCTGTGGTGTGGTGTCCACTACACATGTCTCAGAAACTGGCACAAGACACTGAATCCCGGAAGTGTTGTTAAAGTTCGGGGCTCCAGCAGGCCAGGCTAGCAGCAGTAGACAGAGACAGAGACTCAAGGACACACAGCTGGGCTGAGAAGTTGCAGTTTAATCTTTATTCATGAGCGGGCAAATCACCACACCATGTACTTCCCAATCATTCTCCCTCCGCCTCTGCTGCTGGGACTCTGGATGTCCTTAGCATAGGGGGCAGGGAGAAAACGGGGTGCAAAACTAGCAAGGGCCAAACCAATTCTCTCAGAGGTTGGGGGGAAGGGGAGCAAACCAATATGAAACATACCAACAATTCCCCCTTCTGTTTTTAACTATGACCACAGTATCAGGGGTGTGGGGTGAACAGAAACCTATATCATACAGGCATTTTCAAAAAAGAAACTGGCACAAACATGGAGAAACATGTAAGCAAGTAACAAGAACCAGTGTGCTGCCAAGGAAAGGCCTGAGGGGGCCATTTTTTGCCTCTGTGGGATAAACTTTATCAGCTTAAAAAAAAAACATGTCCTGCCTCTGGGGGGTGTACTTGCCTCAACGGGCATTTTCTAGCATGGGAGAAGGGTGAGGCCTAAAGTCCCAAGGCATGGCTGCAGTCAGTGTTTGAGAAATCCAGCAGCATAAAGAGAAGCTGCTAGTTTTTGTGCAAAGTGTCCGAGGTGTACCAGTGAGTCTGATAGAAGTCCAAAGCAGATGTCCACCGAAGAATTGCCAAGGGGTGAATTGTACGTCTGTCTCGATGGGGAATGTCAGCCATCAGAATTCAGCTTTTCTGTAGAGAGCTTGACAGCTGCAATTTACTTACTTATGAAACAAAACTTGTAGCAGGTTAGAAGTTTACCACAAGTGATAACTCTATCACAATTGGAAGTCCCTTCCAGCATGATTCCAAAGCTATTTAAAGTTCAAACAATAAAATGTGGAAAGGCAAACATGAACCATAGAAAGAAAAAGGCCTCAGGCATGAGAATTATTAGCATAACCATAGCAACCTAACATTTCTAATTGAGAAGGAATTTGAGACTTTTACATATCAACAATGTCTTTTTAACCTTTTGTTACACCCATTTAAGATGGAGACACACCCTAGGTGTGCACAGGTTTTTTTTTTAGACCAACTTAGTTAAAATATATTGATTGTTAACTAATTTTTACCTCAGACTTTAAATGTAAGTTAATTTTATCTTTATGAGAATTACGTTGAAAACCTTTTTCATTTAACTTTGTCTGATAAGAATATAGCCTTAAAGTTACATTCTTAACCTTAAAGTTAATGTTACCAAACTTTAAACACACATGTAAACATGGTCTTTAGTACACAAGGAGAGAAACTTTTGTTACAAAAACATGTCATTTCAAACACAAATTCAGATCTGTACTGTCTTAGCCGTTCGGGGAGTGTGTTGTCCAGCGGTGGCCTCTTGGGCAACTTCACGTCTAGGAATTGCAGGCTGCGATCTCTGGATGAATCTCTGAATATTCTAGCTTGTCTGCCTTCAGACCCAAGCTGGAGATCTCGGCCAGGGGGGCCCAGGTTCGGCAGGGAGTCCGTGGTCTCCGGGGGGTCCAGGATCTGTCCAGACTTCATAGCACGAGGGTGGGCGGGCCAGCCATGCAGAAGGCGCGGGCCGAGGTGCCCCGGGGTGGCGGCCATGATAGGCCGCCGCGGCCCTGCCCCATGGCCCTGCCATGTCTGCTGCCCTGCTCCCAGCGGCCGAGCAGCGTAGAGGGAGCCCATGCTCAATGCCCTGTGCCATGTGGTGGAAAGCCGGCTCCTGTGGGCTGGCGTTGGGCTCCTGCGGGCTGGTGTTGGGCAGAAACCACAGAGTGGTCCAGAGATAAATGTTCCAGAAACAAACACGAAACAGTCTCGTGAAGAAAGGGCAGAGGCCTTTGGAGATCTCTTCACAAGCAGAAGATAAAGCCATAGTGCATAGGTAGCCAAATTGTCTTCACTTATCTGAGAGATACGCAGGTCAGGTCCACGTGGGCGCCATTTGTTGTTAAAGTTCAGGGCTCCAGCAGGCCGGGCTAGCGTCGTGGCAGTAGACAGAGACAGAGACTTGGGGACACACAGCTGGGCTGAGAAGCTGCAGTTTAATCTTTATTCACGAGCAGGCAAATCACCACACCATGTGCTTCCCAATCATTCTCCCTCCGCGGCTGCTGCTGGGACTCAACCACAATATCAGTAATAACAACAATATAATTACAACAATAAAACAACTAGGGCAACAAAAGGCAAAATACCAAAAAAAAAAAAAAAAAAGATCCCACTTCCCTACACCTTAGAGTCCTTGTTAAGAGATAAGTTCTTTTTCCCCATGCATCACCCAGGGCCTTCCAGATAACGGCTGACTACCATGACAAATAATATAAAATAATAATAATAAATGAATAGGAAAGATACATCCCCCAATACTCAGTTGGCTAAGGCACCAAACCTCTTTTTCTAGAAAGCATTCAAATCAGATGCCCTGCTAACCACGAGAAGCAGATTGTTTGTGTTTCTTCCACAGGAATCCTGGAAAAAAACATCTGGACCCCTGCACACCCTGACATCACCCACTAGATGGCACGACTATAGTGGCACACCCCCCCGAAACCCTAGATGTCACCTGATGTGATCTGAAGAACCTGATTCACAGACTGCAAGGACAGAACTTTTTTACTGCCTGTCTGCCTTTCCTGCTTCTGCTTTGACCTGTCACGTTTTGGCGGTTCCAGCTCACAATCTACAGAAAAGCGGAATTCCAGAGGCTGACCTTCCTCATGCAGCATTTCATCCCCTGCCATTTCTCCCCTAGTCGCCTACTTTGGACTAAGACTTCTATTGGACTTGCTGGTATACGCTTTGGACACTTTAGACAATTTTACAGTAGCTACCTTCCCTTCACGTCGCTGGTTTTTCATAGACTGACCCTGAGTAGTTCATAGACTTTACACACTGTTGCCCTGGGCATTAGATAAAAGGAAAGGGGGAGATGCTGGGAAATTGTGCAGATGCAGTCACATCTGCCATGTTGTCCCCTCAGGCTACTGCTAGTTCCCTCGAGAGTTGGGACATTCTCAGAGTGCCTGTTTCGCCATGTTGTGCCCTCAGGGCATTGTCCCTGCGATATTTGGAGTGCTTTGGTCACTCCCCCCCTTCCCATTCTCAAGAGAGTTATTATCCTACCCTGGAGTGCTATGGTTACTCCTCCCCCTTCCCATTCTCATGAAAGCTGCTCCTATAAAACCCCTTCTTCTTCCACACCTCTCTCTCTTGCCAGCATTTTACTTCGGTGTTCAGACGCAGGAAAGGTTACTGTGTGAGGCGGCCATTTTCGCTACCTCCACGTGGCCCAACCTGCTTCTCTAGCACCCAACTCTGAGGTGCCAGTGTGCAAATAAAGATTTGTGTTTCCTCTTCGCTCCGGACCTTCTCTCTCTCTTCTCCATGGCACCCAACAACACGGGAGCAAACCTCAGTTGGGATGGTGAGGTTCTAGGTCACCAGAGGACACGGGAATCAATCAGCCTCTCTACAGATCCCATCAGCACATGCCAGAGGCAGCAGGCCGCCCAGTGCCAGTGACATTTTGTGGATGTCTTGAGGCGTGTTTAGTCCATCCTTTTCTTATTAAACATTCAAATCCTCTTCACGTCTTCTAAAATAGGATTCTGCCATCTGCTCACCCGCTGAGTACCAGTAATCAAAGACACATGCCCAGAGCCACAAAGGGCTGGATGTCCCCAGGGCCGGCCCCACCACATCACATGCACCAGGCCTGGCACACACTCTGGGCTCAGAGAGGCTGCAGAGCCCCCAAGACTCAGCCCCTGGCAGCAGCCCTGGAAGGCTCAGGCCCTCCTTGCAGGGTTTGCCTTCTGCACAAAAGAACCACCCTGTTTTCTTTACTTTTCATTTAATTTTTTTATTTTTGCCTTTGGATTTATTACTGGGGCTCGGTGCCAGCTCTACAAATCCACCGCTCCTGGCAGACAGGTTTTTCTTTCTGTTTTATTTGATAAGATAGAGAAAAATGAGAGGGGAGGAGAAAAAAAAAGAGGGAGAGAGAAAGATAGACACTTGCAGATCTGCTTCACTACTCATGAAGCATTCTCATTGCAGGTGGTGAGTGGGGATTCAAACTCAAGTCCGTAAGCATTGTAGTGTGTGTACTCAACTGGGCATGACACAACCTGGCTCCCTTACTTGCTTCTCTTTCTTTCATTTCTTTCTTTTCTTTCCTTCCTTCCTTCTTTCTTTCTTCTTTCTTTTTCTTTCTTTTTCTTTTTTTTTTTTTTTTGACACCAGAGTTATCCTTGGAGCTTGGTGCCTGCACAATGAATCCCCCACTTCTGGTAGCCTTTTTTTTAATCCTTTTCTTTTATTGATAGGACAGAGAGAAATTGAAAGGGGAAGATAGAGAGAGGAAGAGAATGAGAGACACCTGCAGCCCTGCATGTCTACCTGTAAAGCTACTACCCCCCACCCCTTCCCCCACTGATGGGCCCCAGGGGGCTTGAACCCTGGTCCTTGTACTTAGTAACTAGGCTCTCAACTGGGTGCACCACCACTCAGCATCCCCCAGTCTATTTTCTTCTGTGGAGACACTGAGGCCCAGGAGGCCAGGTGGTGGTGTGCAAGGACCCAGTTTCAAGCCCCCCTGGGCCCCACCTGCAGGGGAACAGCTTCACAAGTGGTGAACCAGGGCTGCAGGTGTATCTCTGTCTCTCTTCCTCTCAATTGCCCCTTCCTTTTAAATGTCTCTGTCTCTAATAAATAAATAAAAAATTTTTATTAAGAAAGGAGACATTAACAAAACCATAGAATAAGAGGGGTACATTTCCACAATTCCCATAACCCGATCTCCATATCCCATCCCCTCCCCTCCCCTGATAGCTTTCCCATTCTCTATCTCTCCGGGAGTATGGATCCAGGGTCCTTGTAGGTTGCAGGGGGTGGAAGGTCTGGCTTCTGTAATTGCTTCCCCGCTGAACATGGGCGTTGACTGGTTGATCCATACTCCCAGTCTGCCTCTCTCTTTCCCTAGAAGGGTGGGGCTCTGGGGAAGCGGAGCTCCAGGACATATTGATGGAGTCATCTGTCCAGGGAAGTCTGGTCAGCATCTTGTTGGCATCCGAAACCTGGTGGCTGAAAAGATATTTTTAAAAAGAGAGAAGCTGAAGCCCAGATGGGAGAAGCAGTTAGACAAAGCCATAGAACCCTTCTTAATAGTCAGTCAAGGGGAAGGGACAGAGCAAGGGCTCTGAGGCAAGAGGAGCTCTTCTTGTGTCACCTCAGTCTGTGCCCAGGAATCGGCCACAGGTCGCCACTCCTCCCCCCTTCTACTCCACCCGGTCAGGGCCTGGCACCTCTTCAGTCCCAGTGGCCGAAGTCACTCTCTGATGGCATCTGATGCTCAGCCATCTGGGGCTGAGACAGCAGGACCATGCTGCGAGTGACTGGTCCTGGCAACTGTTGTTGCACACTGAGGAATTTTCTGGCCAGTCATTTAAAGGCTCCTGGTTTGAAAGTGCCCTGATGTGAGAGTGCTTACATCATAGATATGAGCAAATACCATGTTTCATGGATCAGGAATACACACACACACACACACACACACACACACACACACACACACGTTTTCTTTATCTTTTTAATGTTTTACTTTATTTTTAAATTTTTATTTATAAAAAGGAAACACTGACAAAAACCATAGGATAAGAGGGGTACAACTCCACACAATTCCCACCACCAGATCTCCGTATCACATCCCCTCCCCTGGTAGCTTTCCTATTCTTTATCCCTCTGGGAATATGAACCAGGGTCATTATGGGATGCAGAAGGTGGAAGGTCTGGCTTCTGTAATTGCTTCCCTGCTGAACCTGGGCATTGACAGGTGGATCCATACTCCCAGTCTGTCTCTCTCTTTCCCTGGTGGGGCGGGGCTCTAGGGCAATGGTGGGGCACATTGGTGGGGTTGTCTGCCCAGGGAAGTCCGGTTGGCATCATGGTATCATCTAGAACCTGGTGGCTGAAAGAAGAGTTAACATATAAAACCAAAAAAAATGCTGACTAATCATGAGCCTAAAGGCTGGAAAAGATAGATAGATACCTGCAGACCTGCTTCAACATCTGTGAAAAGACCCCTCTGCAAGTGAGGAGCCAGGGGCTTGAACCAGGCTCCTTACACCGGTCCTTGAGCTTTGTGCCATGTGTGCTTAACCTGCTGCCTGCTGCGCTACCACCCGACCCATGTTTTCTTTTTAATCTAGAGAGATGACTTATCAGGGCACCACTGCTGACTAGTGACGGTTATCCTCAACCCAAGGTGCCCTCAGGTGTAGGGTTTTGGACACATACCTTACAGAATGCACAGGAAATCTAGGCCTGGAAGTCGGGCAGAAAGCCAAGCCAGACAGTAGGGAGTTTCACCCTCATGCCGCTGGCTGCCCCCTCTCAGTCCTCACAGGCACTCCATGCTGGTGCCCTCACTCACCTCTCCTGCCAGGAAGAATCCCCATGGTACCTGCTTTGTGACCAATCTGTTTTACATATCTGAAAGGATGTCTTAAATTGACTGACTTTAAAAAATAAAAACCTTTTTCTGCTGGGTGTATGGATCAACCTGCCAACATCCATGTCCAGCATTGAAGCAATTACAAAAGCCAGACAATCCACCTTCTGCACCTCATAAAGATCTTTGGTCCCTACTCTCAGAGGGGGAGAAATTTTAGGGGAAGATGGACAGAGGGCTCTGAACTCCAGTTCCATCTGGACCCGGAAACAGAAGGGGAAAAAAAGAAAGGACACTTGGAAGTAGCAATAGGTGTAAGTATGACTTAGAAAGGAAGTGAAGGCAGGACCATGGGGGGAGGGAACTAACCCATATCTGTGACCTTGGAAGAACTATTGCAGTTTCTACTGGAGGAGACTGGGGACACAGAATTCTGATGGTGGGAACAGTGTGGAATTATACCCCTGTTTATAATTTTGTAAATCAATATTAAATCACTAATAAAAAATTTTTTAAAAAATGCAAATAAAGACAACAATTAGATACCACAAAAATATTTTTTCAGTCTGTTTATATGTTCCTTTACTTTTAACTGAAAGAAGTCAGAGTGGAATTGCTCTTAACCTAGGGTTATGTCAATGTTTCCTTTTTATAAATAAAAAAATTTAAAAAAGAGATCAGAACCTCACACTGCTATTTTATGTGGTGCTGGGGATTGAACCTAGAGTCTCATGTATGCAACATTCTACCACTAAGCTGCCTCCTTGGCCTCTGGGTTGACTGACTTTAAATCTGATGTCAGCTCCTCCCTGTAATAAGCATCCTGAAGAATACTTCTCTGGCCTCTTCTGCTCCTACAGCAGAAGGTGGGAAGCTTAGAGACTAGTGAATTTCCCAAACAGACAAAACACTGAAAATGCCACAATGAAAAAAATCTACGCAGGCCAGGAGGCTGCTGGGCTCCTGGGTCCATGGATTATCCTGGGCAATTTTCAGCCTTGATGAACCAGACTCTCTACTCTTCTTCCACTCTTTCTCTTCCTCTGCTCACCTGTGTGGTTGTACAACTGGAATCCCTGTGGTAAGTTCTCTCTCTCGCTCAAATGGACCAGCCTTCCTCAAATAGCATCCTAAGAGTTCGTTATCAGACATTTAGATTCAGCTCAACTAAGAGACTGGGGGGGGGGGTGACTCTTAATTCCACAAGTCAGTGGACAAATTACACAAAATAAGCCAGACCAGTAGATAATCTAAGAACTGCTTCCATGTGGCTCCTGGATATTGCTTAAGAATCTGTAATGAGACCAGGGAATTAAGAATGGCCTGTGCAATCATCATCATCTCTTCCTGAAAAACAACAAAAAACCCTTTGTGGGCCCCCATAGGGCTTTGTCTTCAACTTGGGTCAACAACGGTAGAGAATGTTCCATCCTCCGAAGGGAGGATGGACAACATACTCTATGCTACACCTGAGGAAGATGGGTTGATATTAGGGCAGCTTGGAATATTCCTACTCATGACCACAGAATGTGAGCTCAGATCTAGAGGGATGCAGAGGTCACATAGGCTCCTAAGCTGAATATGGGCTGCAGACCTGTCGTATGCGTTACATTGGCTTGTTCTAGCCCTCCCCCTCCAAGAGAATTGGATGAGTCCTGTTAATTTCGCGGGCCTGCTGGGCCCCGCCCCGAAGAAACCCAGAGAGAGGGTTCCAGAGTGCCAGAGTGCCAGAGTTCCTGAGTTCGAGAGTTTCAGAGTTACAGAGTAAGAGAGAGTGCCAGAGAGACAGAGTTCCTGGGTTCCTGAGTTCCAGAGTAAGAGACGGTTCCTGAGTTCGAGAGTAAGGGAGAGTGCTTGCGCCGCCGCAAAGAGACAGCAGAGTTCTGTTTGGTGATTAGTTTGTCTTAGTTTGTGAATCGTTGTTCCTGAATAAAGAAATACAGCTGCCCTGCCCAGCCGTTGTCTCCGCGTCTCTGTTCACCACCGTAAAGCAAGCCAGCCCGGCCAGAGCCTCCGAAAAATTTTAACAACACAGACCAAATCAAATTGATGGGGTTTACAATCAACAATATTTATACCCCTTCCCCATATTAGAGAGCTACTCTCTTCCCTGATCCAGCTTTCTGTCCCTTTTCCAGCCATGACATCATCTCCCCAGACAATAACTTGGATCCACCTGCATATCAGATTTCAGGCTCAGAGAGAAAAAAAAAATACTAGTATAGCTATAGGCCCTTTGAAATATAACTAAAATATGCCTACTAGCTCTCTACAAAATGGAGGCTCCCCCAACACTTCATTTGCACTATTCCAGCCTTTAGGTTCATGATTGTTCAACAATTTGTTTGGCTTTGTATGTTAACTCTCTTTTCAGCCACCAGGTTCCAGATGCTAGCATGATGCCAATGTGTCCTGGAGCTCCAATTCCCCAGACCCCCACCCTACTGGGGAAAGAGAGAGACAGGCTGGGAGTATGGATTGACCAGTCAATGCCAATCTTCAGTGGGGAAGCAATGACAGAAGCCAGACCTTCCTCCTTCTGTATCCCACAATGACCCTGGGCCCATACTCCCAGAGGGATAAAGAATAGGAAAGCTATCAGGGGAGGAGGTGGGATACGGAGATCTGGTGGCGGGAACTGTGTGGAGTTGTGCCCCTCTTATCCTATGGTTTTGTTAATGTCTTCTTTTTTAAATAAATAAAAAAATTAAAAAGAAATGAATGACCTGTGCAAATTTACGACCACACAATGGATAGGACAGGGCTATTCCTGGCCCCAGTTCTAGGGCGACTTTCAACCCACAGAATATAAAATCAGTGGGCCCTTGGGTTTGTGCATTGTAAGCCCATATGCAACTGCACCTGGGAACTCTGGGGGAGGTGATTCAGGGAATCCGAGCAGGAAGCAGAATTAAGTAAGAAGAACCACTAGCCACGGGACACATCAAATCGATCACCTCACTGGAATAAGGGGCAGAACAAGATTTAGCATGCACAGTTCAAACTCTCACACAGCACTGACAGTGAACGCTGACAGAAAGGCTTCCTGATGTTCTCCCTGATTTGCATTTAAAAAAATAAGAGGGGGGGGTGGGCGGTGGCAAGCCGGTGAAGTGCACAAAGCAGCAAGAACAGCACCTGCGAGAGGATCTGAGTTTGAGCCCCCGGCTCCCTATCTGCAGGGGTGTGGGGGGTGCTTTACAAGCAGCAAAGCAGATTTACAGGTGTCTCTCTTTCTCTCTCCCTCTCTATCTCCTCTCCTCTCTCAATTTCTCTCTGTCCTATTGAATAAAAAGGAAAAGATGGCCTCCAGGAACAGTGGATTTATCGTGCCTCCTCTGAGCCCCAGCAATAACCCTGGTGGCAAAAATAATAAATAAATAGAAAATGACCACTTCTTGGTGTTTAATTATTCTTAGGAAGAACAAACAGTGGGGACTGTTTTGTTTTGTTTTGTTTTGTTTTGTTTCCAAGAAGATCTGGGGAGCAAGGCGACTGCTGGAAGACAGGTGGGCTGAAACTGAGTTGCTAAACAAGCAGGTTTTCAGGCCCTTGTGTCTCGAGGGGTCGAGAGAAGAGAAGCACATGGGCTCTCTACAAGTCTCCCCCACCCTCCCCAAGGCATTTTCCTTAATATCATGCAAAAGGAACTTAGAGTAACAAGGACCCGATGTAGGAAGACTTTGGTCTCTAAGTGATCCCATGTCTGCAGGCTGCGGCTGATTTTAATTGGGAGAGAGGAGGCACATGACCCCATCTCTCTTCAGAGGCTGTGGCTGCAGCCCGGCCTTGACGTCCCCATCGTCCTAGCAGTGAGCTCGACCAGGTCCAGGCCACTGAGAAGAGGCTGCGCGCACAACAACACAGGCTCAGTGTGAGGGGATTTGAGGACTCGCAGGCTTTGGAGCTGGGCTTGTTGCCCCCTGAACTTCAGATGCAGCTGGACCTGAGTTGGGCTTGGACTGCTAAAGGCAGAAACAAGACTGACACTGAGATTGGGAGGCTCAGACTCTGGTCCTGCCAACCCCCCTCCCCCCAACTCATGGAGGCCCTGAAAGGAGGCTTTAGAAGGCCCTCTCCCTTCACCTGGGGCTATTAGAGTACAAGGGGTTGGGGAAGGGCAGGGAGTCAGGTGGTGGCTCACCCATTAGATCACACACATCACCCTGTGTGAGGACCCAGGTTCAAGGCCCTGGCCCCCACCTGCAGGAGGGGAAGCTGCATGAGCAGTGAAGCAGCACTACAGGTGTTTCTCTTTCTCTTTGTCTCTTTCTTCCACTCTTGCTCCATCCTCGGTCCAGAAAAATGGTCACCAGAGAAGGTAGAGTTATGCATGGCCAAATCCCAGCAATAACTCTGGTGGTGATGGTGAAGATGATGAGGATGGAGAAAATGAAAGTGCTTTGGGGATCTCGAGTCACTGGCTCCTCAAGCATAAGGTCCTAAGTTCAAACCTGAGCATTGCATGTGTCAGAGTAATGCTCTGATTTCTCTCTCTTTTAAGAATTTATTATTTTTATTTATTTTTTAATATTTTTTATTTTATTTATTAGTGGATAGAGACAGAGAGAAATTGCAAGAGGAAGAGGGGAAAGAGAGGGAAAGAGATGGACACTTGCAGCTCTGCTTCACCACTCAGGAAGCTTTCCCCCTGCAGGTGGGGACCAGGGGCTAGAACCCGCATCCTTGTGCACTGTAATGTGAGTGCTTACCCAGGTGCACCACCATCTGGTCTCTCCCTCTCTCTCTCTCTCTCTTCTTCTTCTTCTTCTTTTCCCTCCCCTTCTCTCTTTCTCTTGCTCTCACCCTCTCTGCTTCTCTTCCTCAGAAATAACTCTAAGAAAGTTCTCAAGGATCTCTAGAAACTGACTCTTGAAAAGTAACTGCATGCACCAAATAGCACTTCCTTCTTCACCTCTTGCCAAAATTTTGTTCCCTCAGGGTAAATCCAGGCTCCAGGTAGGGACTCACATGGATTAACCACAAGAAGAAAAAGAGGCATGTACCTGAAATAAGTACGGGGTGGGGGTGAGTGGGTTATAGTCTGCAGGGTGTGGGGAGAGGCCTCTTCAAGCATGATGCAAAACCTCAATATCCATGAAACAGGAAGTGGGTCAATTTGAATCGATTTCCATATAAAGAAGCAAAACACCTGGCCAGCAAGACAGCTCACCGGATAGCGCATTTGCTTGACCGTGGGCACCATCTAAGTTCAAATGCAGCTCTTAGCACCTGGAGCAAGTTTCAGTGTGGTGATGGCTTTCTCTCTCCCTTTCTCTCTCTCTTTCTCTCTCTCCCTCTGCCTTTCTCAATTTCTATCTTAAAAAAATGGTTCGGAGTAGTGAATGCCCAGTGATTTAAAACAAAAAAAAAAAAAGTAAAAATAATAACACATAAAGAAGAAAAACAACAAATGAAGGGGCCGGGTGGTGGAGCATCTGGTAAAATATACTTATTACCATGCACAAAACCCCAGGTTCTAGACCCCAACCCCTCCCCACCTGAAAAGGGAAACAAGTGGTCAAGCATCCCTGCAGGTGTCTCTCAGTCTCTCTCCCTCACTATCTTCCCTTCCCCTGCTCTGTCAGACACGACAGAAGAGCATGAGTTGCACCAACCATAGGACCAGGGCTGAAACGTCTCTGAAACACAAAGGTGTGTGTGATGACTGAATGGTGTGTGTTGACAAAGTTATTTATTAGTTATTAATTCATCAAAGGCATTTGGTTGCATTTAGTCACTGAATGGTGTGTGATGACAAAGGTGTGAGTGTTGACTTGGGGTCAGTCCTAGAGTGGCCACCATTTACAAGCATTGTCCTGGGTGGCCTTCAATGGGGCTCTGAATGAGATTAACACTTGGCCCAGTAGACTGAGTTAAGCAGATTGCTCTCTCTACTAGAGGTGGGCTACATCTGACCAGTGGAAGGTCAGATAGACCAGAATGGCTTAAGCTCAGACATTGGCTTTCAAAGGTCCTTGGACATGAACTGCAATATCAGTCTTTTGGACTGGAACTACACAGTTGACTCTCCTTTGCTTGTTGACCCGTAGACCTTGGGATGCCTTACTTCTATAAGGGCATGTGCTAACTCCTTTTATAAGGACTGCCTTTGGGGCCAGGTGGTGATGCACCTGGTTAAGTGCATACATTACAGTGCACAAGGACCCAGGTTCAAGCCCCTGGTCCCCTTCTGCAAGAGGAAAGCTTCAAGAATGGTAAAGCAGGGCTGCAGGTGTCTGTCTCTCTCCCTCTCTATCTCCCCTTCCTTTTTGAATTTCTCTGTCTTTATCCAATAATAAATTAACAAATAAGATTTTTTAAAGAATCCTTTTTTTTAAAAAAATAAAGACTGTCTGTATGTACATCTTCTTTGGTTCTGTTTCCCTGAGTTTCTGCCCAGGAACAGTCACTGCTTCAGACTTCTCTGCCTGCCATCATGTCCCTCATGGGCCTGAGGGCCACAGGAGATGGAGAGGGGGGAACATGGCTTTACTGCTGCCACCATGCACTGCCAACACGGCTCCACTGCCTTCAGATGTCACCTTCCTTATGGGAGGTCTCTACCTCCATAAAAGCAATGTCCTCACTACCTATCCAGTTCACCTTCCTAGTAGACCTATATATATCTCCTGAGGCGGAAGTGTCAGGTCAGAAGAGGATGTAGGTAGGATAGGGGGTGGGGAGAAGGAAAAAGCACATGAACCAGTGGGGATTAAACCAATGCCCTGCAGGCAGGGCGGTTCCCAGGTAACACAGTGATTATGTAAATAGACCACAGCTAAGCAGTGCAAAAGAAGAGGTCTTAGAAGCAGAATTTAGAAGCAGACCAAGAGAAAGAAAGGAAGGAAGGAAGGAAGGAAGGAAGGAAGGAAGGAAGGAAGGAAGGGAGAAGAAAAGAAAAACGGGATTGGAACTGAGTGGCAGCACACGTGGTAGAGCGCACAGGTTACCATGTGCAAGGACTCAACTGCAAGCCCCCAGGCCCCAGCTCTAGAGAGAAATTTTCATGAGTGGTGAGGCTGTCCTGCTGGTGTCTCTCCTGTTTGTCTCCTTCTCCTCCTACTCTTCCTCCCTCTCTTTTTTCTCCCCCTCCTTCTTCTCCCCTCTCCTCCTCCTCCTTCTCCTTTTCTGTCTTCCTTTTTATCATCACCAGGCCTTCATTGCTCCAGGTGATGACTTTTTTCAGACAGAGGGTGTATTTGGTTAAGTGCACACATTCAAGTGTGCAGGGACCCAGGTTCAAACCCCTGGTCCCCAGCTGCAGGGGGAAAAGCTTCACAAGTGGTGAAGCAGTGCCGCAGGTGTCTCTCTGTCTCTTTGCCTCTCTATCTTCCCCTCCCATCTCAAGTTCTCTCTGTCTTTATCCAATAAGAAATAAGTAATATTTTTAAAAATAAGAAGAAACAGATAGAGAGAAGGAGAGAAAGACACCATAGCACTGAAGCTTCCCACAGTACAGTGGGACTGGGCTTCAGTGTGTGTCCTCTGCACAGCAGAGCAGGTGCATTAGCCAGGTGAATGATCTAGTTAGTCATCTTCCTCTTCGTCCAGGACACTGACTTGTCACAGGGGACTCATCCCAATGACCTTATCCAAATCTAACCAGCCTCCCCTACACAGGCCAACTTCATGAGACACAGGGCTCTGGCAGAGGACTGGCTGGGCTTGGGGGCAAGGACATAAAGATCTAGTCCCTGTGGAGCTGAGAGAGGAGCGGCCCTGCTGATGTGGCATCAAGAAAGAGTGTGCCCTGCCCTAGGTGGGACACACCCTCATACTACCCCTCACCGCCCTTCCTCTGTCTGACCACCTGCATGCCGGCTTAAGGTGTGGACCACAGTCCTGGAGAACCTCAGGCCTGTCTTCCAAGTGTCCGTTCCCAGACCATTGCGTAGCCTGAGCCTTCAAACTCGTTCTTCTGGGAGAGAGAAGACCTTGAGCACCAGTAACTGGAAACCCCTGAGCTCTTGTGGTTCCCAGATCTGCCCCCTGAGGGCGCGAACATTTGAATCTGTTATTGTACTCACTTGCTAAAAACAGTCAAACAAAGAACTTGCACCTGAGAAACACTGAAGCTTGCAGGGCACTTGCAGTTCCAGGGCGTTCGAGGTGAGATTAATCCTGCACCCCTGCACATGCACTCCTGCACAAGGGAGAGAGCTGTGGAAGCAGGGGGGAACCTCCCAGAACACACAGCTGGGCTTGGATGGCTTCCCAGCTCTGCCAGAGAAGGAAGGGTGGGTCACTCCCCAAAGGCCAGGCAGCTAACGCCTCCCCAAGGCAAGGGCTCCAGCAGAGGAGCCCCATGACCCAGGGTACCTGGAATTCCAGGGCCCACTGTGCAGGTTGGGAGGGGGTGCCTTCTCCCAAGTGAGAGTGAGCAGGTAAGCTCACAGAGAGTGGTCACCAGGAACCAAACCTCTTTGTTCCCCCCGAAGTTTCCATCACAAAGTTGAATTTAGCTAATGCCTACAGTCAAGGGTCCAAGCCACAGAAAAAGGCTGTGCCCAGGGTGGGGAGGGGGGGAGCGCAGGGATTTACATGATAAAGGAAACTTCCAGAACTTCTCCTACCCTGACCACTTCCATATCACCATCCTATGAGGAACCTGGATGTATACCATGTCCAGGCAACTCTGACAGCCACAAGAGTGGCCATGGCTGTCTGCTTTTTTATTTATTTATTTATTTATTTATTTATTTATTTATTTATTTATAAAAAGGAAACACTGACAAAAACCATAGGATAAGAGGGGTACAACTCCATACAGTTCCCATCACCAGAACTCCATATCCCATCCCCTCCCCTGATAGCTTTCCTATTTTTTAACCCTCTGGGAGCATGGACCCAGGGTCATTGTGGGTTGCAGAAGGCGGAAGATCTGGCTTCTGTAATTGCTTCCCCGCTGAACATGGGCGTTGACAGGTCGATCCATACTCCCAGCCTGTCTCTCTCTTTCCTTAGTGGGGCGGGACTCTGGGGAAGAGGGGCTCCAGGACATATTGGTGGGGTTGTCTGTCCAGGGAAGTCTGGTCAGCATCATGCTAGCATCTGGAGCCTGGTGGCTGAAAAGAGAGTTAACATACAAAGCCAAACAAATTGTTGACTGATCATGAACCTAAAGGCTGGAATAGTTCAGATTCCAGAGTTAGAGGTGGGTCAAGAGTTGGGGGTGGGTCTCTGTTTTGTAGATAGCTAGCAGGCATATTTCAGTTATATTCCAAAGGGCCATGTCTATACTAGTTTGTTTGTTTGTTTGTTTTTCTTCTGTCTGGCTGAGGTGGCTGGCTGAGCAGCACTGGAAGCCTCATTGCCCTCTGGCTGTCTGTGTGGTCCTGACAGTCAGAAGCTGCACCACCTGGAGATGCTTAAAGTGGCCCCAGGAGCTGGCAGAGGGTTGGGAGTGCCAGCCTGCCTCCCTTGCCCTCCCAACCTGCCCAGCGGATCTCAGGCTTTCATGTGTTGAGTTCTAACTCTGCCCACCCTCCCAGCCACACGTGTGTTCGTTTCCTTTGTGTCTGCTCTGCTCTGTGGAACGCGCACAGCAGGTAGTGAAAGTGAATGTCACCCACCACCACCACCGCCCCTGCAAGCAGGCAGGGAGGAAAAGGGTTTAGTGAGAACCAACTCTTCCCCCTTCCCACACTTTGTCACTGAGTTCAAACTAACCAACCTACAGGTGGCGCTGCAGCCCAGAACTGGCGTTGAGGGTACAGGGCTTGTAGCTAGCACAGGACCTGTGGATGCACTTGGGATGGGTTAATTCTGGTGGTGGGAATTGTGTGGAGCTGTACCCCTCTTATCCTATGGTTTTGTCAGTGCTTCCTTTTTATAAATAAAAATTTAAAAAAAAAAGAAATACTCCAGGGGTTAGGGGTCAGGTGAAATGCCAGACAGTGCTGGGCACTTGACAAACCCATGATGAGCCCAAAGTATACAGACAGGCATGAGAGGGAGGGGTCAGCCGGGTGTCAGCTGGGGGCGAGAACTGAGTGAGCACGAAGCTCCGTCAGGAGCAAGGAAGCAGCTTGGAGAGCCTGAGTTTGCCTTTATCACACTGTAGCCAGCTGGTATTTGTGTGAACTCAGCCATCCATCAAACAGCCAGATCCCTGCCCAGTAACAGCAGAGACATAAAGGCTTACAGGCTACCAAACCAGAGGCATTCTGCTCTGTTTCTTGAATCCCTTTATCCCCATTTTACAGATGAAAAAACCAAGGTCTGAGAGGGCAGAGCATTTGTTCATGATCAACTGTAACTATGAATCACACTGGTCTGACCCCAACCCAAGGGCACCTTCTGTCACCTCACCAGGGCCTCCACATCACACCTGAGAGTCTGGGAGATGGTGGTATGTCTCCCCTTTTGTCTTCATTTGGGAAAAAAAAATGTTTGTTTGCTTTTAATCCAGGATATGTGTCTTCAACCAGCAAGCTGGTAAGTGGCAGAGTATTTGAGCCCATGACCAGTCCTCAATTCCAAGATCTTTCCACTATTCCAAAGGTTCTCACTTTGGAAGTGTCCTCTCCTGCAGCCTGGAATGGCCTGGTACAAAGTTAGGGAGGGAAACAATGCAAAACAGCTGGGCCCGGGGAGAGGTGGGGCATAGAGGAGAACCCAGACCATTACAGGAGGTGAAGGACAGGGCAGGGAGCAATGCAGACCAGATGCCATCTCCCATTTTTCACTCAAAAAATAATAATAATAGTAATAACCTTGCCATTCCTCTCCCCTCCATTACCTGGCCTGGAAGGGGACAGGAAGGGAGCAGGTTTTCCAAAGACCTGAGCACCTGTTTTCCTCAATGTCTGCTTCCAATCTGCTCCTTGGCTGGGCACGTGTCTCCAGTTCCTGGAATTGTTTGAAAGGTCCTTCCTAGCTGGGTCCAAAGAAAACATTCATTTTGATTACAGCAAAGAAGTGCATCTGCTAGCCCATAATCCCAGCAGCTTACCTCCTATTAGCCTTCTTCTCCGGGAAAACCATGTCCTGCTCTTTCAAGTCGAGGCCATAAAGTTGTGACAGCTTGCTTGCAAGCAGAGAGGGTTCTGGAACATGAAACAGCCTTTCAGCTGAAATATACAGCTCAGGTGTGGGAGTGTGGGGAGCGGGGGTCCTCGGAACGCATCGGTTGCTCCCTGCCTCCCGTTTTATGGAATGATTCGGGCTGTTCCCCTGCAGTAGAGCCTCCCCACTTCCAACATTACAGACATAGTTCCCATTAGCCCTTTATTTGAAATTTTATGCTTCCCCTCATAAAAACCGTCAGCAGATTAATGTGCTCGGGATGTTTCTTTATAAGTACAGCTGGTCTCCCTTCGAGCTGCTTTGATTGCTGGGTTGCCCGAGAATGCCCTTTGTACAGAGGCAAAAGCATGGGACAGCAACCTCGCAAGCAGCATCCTCTCAAAGACGAGGGGCCTGTGGGGGAGGGCGCGTGGCAGGGGACAGGACATCGGGCACGGGCCACCACTTTTTTTCCCAGCTGCCTGCAGATGCACTGGGAAGGGGATATGTGCAGAGTGGAGACATGGGGGAAACTGAGTCCACCATCTTCATCTCTCAGGATGCCCTGTCCCTGCAGACCCTTCCCTTCAGCACAGAGAGACCAGACTGACTGTGTCAGAACAGGAGTTTTCTCCTGGGAGCTGGTGAAGAGACTGAAGGATGAACTTGATTTATTCGATTCTGCTTCAATCTGGGATGAGTTGTCATCACACCCTTTGCAAGATGCCTGGTAGTCAGATGTCTTGTAAATTTCTGAAGCGGAACCATCTCCCCTCTGTCCTCTCCCTTCATCATCTTTGCCCTAAAGATGAGCTCAGTTGTCACTTTCTTAAGGCCAGACCATAATCAGGACTGATTCTCTGCATGATTTCTTCAAGAACCAGTAGATTGCACGCTCTTATTACACACCGGGTATCTTAGGTCTTATGAATTATAAGAAAGCTTCTCAATATCAGTGACGTCTGCTCCCCCCCCCACCCCTTTCCCCAGCATCAGAGGCAACAAATGCCCTTTTGGATGTTAGAAAGTTCTGCCTTCCTTTATTCCTCTAATCTCCATCTCTCTATATCATTCTCTTTCTCTCTCTCTCTCTCTCTCTTCCTCTCTCTCTCTATTCCTCTCTCTCTTCCTCTCTCTCTCTCTTCCTCTCCCTCTCCCACTCTCTCTCCCTCTCTCGCTCTATCTCTCTCTCCCTCCCTCTCTCTCTCCTTCCCTCCCTTTCTCTCTCTATCTCTCTTCCTCTCTCTCTCTTCCTCTCCCACTCCCTCTCCCTCTCTCTCTCCCTCTCTCTCTCCATCTCTCTCCCTCCTTCCCTCCCTTTCTCTCTCTCTCTCTCCTTCTCTCTCTCTCTCTCATCTTGCAAATCTTTGAGGCTACACAGTCTTTTGTTTCCCTTCATTTGAGAGACTTGGGAGCAAGGGCTAGATCATCTCCCTGGCCCTCTCCCTGCGCTATCTGTTCTGATCCCTCCCCTGCTCTAAGTGAGAACCCAAAGGCTGATCAAGGTGAACCTTTTCCATCTTCGGACTCAGGGTCACAAGCCACAATGCAGCTCTGACTGAGGACACATGTACAAAGGCTCTTGGCAAAAGCTTCTGAGTTCGATGGAGAAATAGTTTGAGTTTGTTTGTTTCTTTGTTTTTATAAGTCAAATATCCTTCACAGATTACCCAGATACTGGCAGGAGCAACAGACACTGGGACCAAAATAAAAGAAGAAGAAGAAGAAGAAGAAGAAGAAGAAGGGAAAAGACACACCAAGTGGCAGACTTGTATTTTTCTGGCTCTTTCTCTCAAACTTGCTGGTGCACAATAGCTTAAAAAACAAAACAGAAAGCCAAGTATCGAGTATGAAGGGAAGGACTATTCCTGTGACCTTTGGAAAGACAGAAGCCCTACGCCCTTTGCCCCTAGAATGTTCTAAGAGCCCCTCATGCTGTTGCTCTCTAATTGGTACTCAAAGGCCCGCTGAGTGTCAGACACACTTGCCAGTCCAGCCTCCCCTCAAATCCCATAGACTAAGTAGAAGTAAGGGTAACAATGATTTTTTTTAATTTTTTAACTTTGATTTTTCATTTTATAGTACAGAGAGAAATTGAGGGGGAAGGAGGATAGAGAGGGAGAGAGAGAGACAGACAGAGTGACACCTGTAGCCCTGCTTCACTATTTGTGAAGCTCCCCCTCTGCAGGTGTGTCTGGAGGCTTAAGCCCAGGTCCCAGGTCCTTGTGCACTGCCATGTGTGCGCTCAACCAGGTGCGCCACCACCCGGCCTCACTAAGACTGTTCATTTAAGGGAAAAGATGAACACTCATTGCCATAAAGAATCTCTTTAAAATACTAATGATCTGAACAATGATGGCCAAAACTTTCCACTAAATGAACAGCAAGTCAGAAGCATCTGGGAAGTCAGGAAGAGGAAAGACCCATCCATCAAATGTTAGAGGCCTGGGTTACAGCTTTGAGGGCACTTGGTGCTATCCTTGACAATGTGTTTAGACAGAAATGAGCTTCTACTGGCCTTACCTACCAGGGTAATTCCTGGCCTCAAATCCTTTGTTATACCTCCCACGTCCCACACACACACACACCCCACTCCAGGCTTGCAGATGACAGTTCCTGAGGAGAGAGGAAACCTCCTGCAAGATGACTCTGGAAGCAAAGTCTACCTATAGCCCTTTCTGGCCTTTCCCCAGTCCAGCACCCAAGGCAAAGATCAAGGCTGCTCAGGACTATTAAGAGTGAGAGATGCAACTCAGAATAGACAAGAAGGACTTTGAAGAAGAAGAGGGCCAGGGTGGGAGGGAGCATGGAGGAATAGTGCCCAAGAAGTGGGAATGTGGGTGACTTGTACGCAGAGGGAGGAATGGACAAGCTCACTGCACGTGCAAAGCTGCGTGGTTCTGAAAGAAATGTGGGTGTTTGGGAATATCTCCACCTTGCACGTCTAGACTAATCTCCACAGTGTGATGCACCAGTGCCTAAGAAGTTCTTGCCGCCCCCTCCCAAAGGATGTGCAAGTTGTCACAAGACAAGGCAACTCTGAGTCCCCCCCCCCCATAGCCTACCCTTAGAGCCCAGGCTGTCCCATCTGTGGATTCCAGGGAATGACCTTTCATGCAGAAAGAGCAGGTCTCCGTGGGCCCTCTGACATTCACACCTGAGAATAGCACCACCTCCCTTGCAAGTTCTGGGCTGCAAGAGGTGAAGGGAACTCTGCCTGTTCTCTGGTTCATGTTTCGCCTTCAATTAGAGGGAAAACCGCAGGAAAATAAACTGTGTCCATCAGCCCTGCTGTGTCAATAAGTAGTCAGTGAGAACTCCCAAGACAGCTCACATTGCTGGACGGCTTAGCCAGTGACAGGGCTCCAAAACCAAGCCTGCACCTTTACGGTGATTTAGAAGAGGAACCAGGAAAGCATTTGTTTGTTACCTCGGGGAGCTGCTAGAACCAGCCCCCTGACTCCCCAGCAGCCTCTCTGGGCTCAGAACTTGTGGCTTTTCTATTGCCCGGGCCAGAGCTTGAGCTCACCACCATCACCAGACTGCGCTGGGCTGGAGCGAGGTCTGGTAGACTCTGACTCCTGCCCAGACTGCCTTGGGAGGTGCTTCTGGAATCTCCTCCTCAGAGCTTTTTGCTAACCCACCAGGCACTTTTGTGCAAAGGAGAAAATGATAGCTTTTCTCTTTCAGATGCAACTACTGCACCCTGGCAAGCCCACAGAATCTTTGCAAACTAGAGCAAAGGACTCTGGGGAAGGAGGGGGCACTGGGTATGGGGGGGGGCAGTCCTGGTGCATGATGGTTGGACAAGAACCTCAGTTGGGATGACAGTACTCAGCAGACACCTATCATGGGAAGATGAGAAATTATATCCTTGTGCTAACAATTGTACTGTAAACCACTAGTGCCCCCACCCCACCCCCATAAAATGGTTTGCAGAAGGAATGAAAGAAAGAGGGAAGAAAGAACAAAAGAAAGAAAAGGAGAGGAAGGAAGGAAGGAAGGAAGGAAGGAAGGAAGGAAGGAAGGAAGGAAGGAAGGAAGGATCTACAGACTTGGCCCATCAAGGACCAGCAAGCTGACAGTTCAGGCTTTGCTCTGTCACAGCTCCTCAGTCCTGTCACTGGGGAAAGAAGGCAGGCAGAGAGTTCTCAGCAAAGCAGGGGCATGGTTGCTTTCCAAACTAGTTTTATTTATCAAAACAGGCAGTAGATCCCCCTTGGCATAAGGGCTGTTGTTTCTTCACCCCTGTTCCAGATGGGTGCAATCCCCCAGCAGGACTTGGGAAAGAGGGCGCAGGCCAAGACTCCCCCTACTAGACTCCCTTTGGCAGAGCTTTGTGCCAAGCCTACCAGATCCTGCACTCATGTCGTGGGTCCCCACGATGCCAGATGCCAGAGGTCTAAGAGGACAAACTTCTTCCACCATCCCCCGCCCCCCCCCCAAGTGAACTTCAACATCCTTCTGCTCCACCCCCACCCCCACTCTCTCTCCTGCTCCAACAGTCACCCCTCAATTTGGGACTTCCACCAAACAGAATACCAGCTCCTATCAATCCAACGCCCTTTCCTCATTCTGCCCAATAGCCCCAAGCCAGCAAGCTGCTCAGGGCCTGACTTTTAAAACCAGACTTCTATCACTTGAGGAGATAAAGACAAGTCCAGCAGAGCCAAATCACAGAGATCCTTGGGAGAGGGAACAGCCCTTCTCCTAGGACCTTTGGAAACGTGCCAGTCAACCAGTGAGTAATTGGTTGAGGCATCAGATGAAGACAGTTGACAGCAGTGAGTTTTTTCTGGCCATCCTCCAGCTTTCTCTCCCAACCAACCAGCCTCCCATTCTAATTAAAATATGGCGGCGGTTTCGTGTCAACCACGGGCAGCCCACTGCCGCACGATACAAACAAAGCCTCCAGAATACCCAGTTTTTTACATGCCAGAGAGAAACAGCAAGGACAGCCGGCCCCAGGAACACTGGCCTGCCTTTCAGGGGGAAATGCCCTGGGATAGTATTCACCTTTCACTTGGCATTCATAAAATACCCCACCCTTACCATCAGCCAGCCTGACATTCCTATCTTCCCGCTGCCTAATGAGGCCACAGGTGGCTATAAGGTCGCTTGTCATTTACAACTCTGGGAGAGACATATCATTTTAATGACGCTCCTAATTCAGAGCGAGTTATGAAACCATGAACGAGATTACAATGTGTGCTGGCCGGGAGACAGTGGTGGCCCTCGGCCTGGGCCTGGCCTTCGTGGGCTCACACTCCAAGAATGAAAAACAACGAAGGGAGCCCAGCATTCCTGCGTAGGCTGTAGGGTCTGGCCGGTGTCAGTCTAAATTCAATTACCCAGAAGAAAGTGTGGGTCCATGTGATTACATTTTACAAGGTCCTATAATTCATCATCTTTTGTTTTTCTTGATGAGTAAGATGCTTTTCCTCCCTCCTGTTAAAGATCACATGGGGGCTGTTGCATAAGAGAGAGAGACCAAGGGTCACTTGCTCTGTCTTTAGAGGGATGGAAGACCATAAGTATTTTTTTTTTCTTATAATGACTTGGCAAAGGACATGCAAACACGAATTCAAAGGAGCATATACACCCATGTATAGCTGCATTATTCATAATAGCCGAAGAGTGGAAGCAGCCTAGATGCTCACCATCAGGTGACTGGGAAAGAAGTTATAGGCTATATCTTCCATGGAATACTACTCTGCAATCAAAAATAAAATGATGATATTATGTCTTTTGAGACAGAACAGATGGAAAGATGGAAGAGGAGGTGATTATGCTTGGTGAAATAAGTCAAGAGATGAAAGACACCTGCCAGATGGTTTCACTCGTATGCGGAGTCTAGAGAACCGATACACTTGAACTTGAAAAAAAAAAGAGAAGAATAGGGAAGAAGAGAAAAGAAGAGAAAAGGCAAAACAGAAGTAAATAAACTGTTTCTAAGACTCTGTGAGAACTCTGGTGGTTATCACTGGAAGGTTGGAGGGTGAGGACGCAGCACATTGGTGGTGGGTACGGTGTGGGACTAGACCCTTGAATCTTATAATCTTGTAACCCACTATTAATTCCAAGTAAAAATGGGGGAGGGATTTTAAAAAAACAAAATGACTTGGCAAAGTTTAGACAGGGATGTGGCCTGCAGAGACACCTGCCCTCCTCATGGGAAGGGAGAGATGAGTTGACTTGAGTAGCTGCAGGTGACAGCAACGATGGCCAGGGACCCCCAAGTTCTGCCCTGGGTCACGTGATGTGAGGGTACAGCTTTTCCGAGCAGCAAGAGTTACTGTCTAGATGCCACCCAGGACTCAGCTTGGGTAGACACAAGCCAACAAGCAGTGCTAAGCAGTCAATGCCCAAGATCCAGCCCACTGCCTCGGTTAGGGGAGGGAAGCCTTTCACAGGATGTGTTGGTGTCACACTAGCACCCTCTCGTCCAGCTACTGGACAGGAGAAATTCCCCACGTTCATGCCCAGAGAAGATGCTCTCTGCTTGTGCCTGTGGTTCTGGGTCTTCTGTTCTAACAGCCAATGACCAAACCCCCCTCCTGGTGTTTTCCAGGGGACTATAGATGGAGGGAATGGGGAAAGAGGAGAGAGAACAGGCCTCAATCACACCGGCGTGGCCTAATTCTCTAAACCCTACAGCCACTGCACAGGAAGCCTGCTGATCAGGGCAGACACTGTCTCTCATTTGGGGGGAAAGGAGGTTCCTGGGCCCCCTTGTTTTGACCTCGTCCTAAGGCAGCCCCAGTAGGTGATGAATCTGGCCTGAGATTGTGTGGTTTCCAGGAGAGCCCCCCAGAATCTGAAACCAGCTTCAAAGGAATGCATATCTGCGCGCTCCCACCCTGGCTGGGACCCAGCCCAGGGCACCTTATTCTTATTAGGCTAGAGATGTCTTGGACACTAAGCTTGAAAAATGCACTGAGGATTCCGACACAGATGGGGAATGGTGTGGTTATGCAGACAACCCCACCATTGGCAGCACTCGGCTTCGCTCTGACAGTGTTTAGGGACGAGTAATTGAATGCCTCTCCAGCTCCCAGGTTCCAGCTTTGAAATGCAAATGAAATATGTTTTCTCTTGTGACCTCCCTCTACCTGTAAGATTGAGTGGAGCAGAGTGGGAGGTAAAGCTTCCACTGCCTTCTGGACGGTGCAGTCTGTCTCTCATCAGAACCAAATGTGAGTGTGAGTCTCCGGGTAGAGAGTTCAAAATGGGGAGGCAGAAACAAGGAGGACTGGGAGTTACATCAGAGTTGTGGGAGGGTCAGGCCAGGCACTGGTACACTCGGCTGAGCACACACACCTTATCATGTGCAAGGACCCAGGTTCAAGCCCTCAGTCCCCATCTTCAGGGGGACAAGCTTCACAAGCAGTGAAGCAATGCTGCAGGTGTCTCTCTCTTGTCTCTATCTCTTACCCTTCTCAATTTCTCTCTGCCTTAACAAATAAATAAATAAGTATGAGGGGCCAGGCAGTGACATCCCTGGTTAAGTCCACACATTACAATACACAAGGACCCAGGTTCAAGCCCTGGTTCCCCAGAAGGAAAGCTTCAGAAGTGGTGAAGGAGGGTTGCAGTTGTCTCTCTGTCTCTTTCCCTCTCTATCTTGCCCTCTGATCTCAATTTCTCTCTATATATGATAGTAAATAAGTACAGAAGGGTCAAGGTGAAGTGAGCATATGTGACTGGGGGGAACAGCATGAACAGATTCTTGCCAAGAGCACCAGCACCTCTGCTCCCACCCCCAAGTCATGTGGGTGGTGAGTAGGTTGGGGCCATCTGGGTCATGAAAGTGACTAGAAAGGGACAAATTACATTTTATTATCTATTGACTTTCATTGCAACAGGACATGAGGCCCTCGGTCGGTCTCCTACGGTGTGATGATTAACTTCATGTGTCACCTGGGCTAGAGCCTGCTGTCCAGAAAGCTGGTCAAATGCTAGTCTAGACACTGCTGTGAGGCTATTACTAGGTGGCATTTAGACAGTAGACACAGAGTCAATCAGGTTGCTTTCCATGATGGGAGTGGACCTCACAATATCATTGGAAGATCTTCAGAGGAAAAGAAAATTTAAAAGAAAGGAAGAGAGAGCCAGGTGGTGGCATACCTGGTTAAGTGCACATAGTACTAAGCACAAGGACCTGAGCAAAGCTCCTGGTTCAGGACCCATTCCCCAGTTGCAGGGGGGACGCTTCACAAGTGGTGAAGCAGGTCTGCAGGTGTCTCTCTTTCTCTCTTACTATTTTCCTACCCCTTCCCTCTTAATTTCTCTCTGTCCTATCCAATAAAATGAAAGAAGGAAAAAAAAAAATAAAGAAAGGCTGCCAGAAGTGGGTTCACAGTGCAGGCACCAAACCCTAGCAATAACTCTGGAGGAAAAGAGAAGGTAAGAGAGAAGGAAAGAAAGAAAGGAAGAAAGAAGAAGGAAGGAAGAAAGAAGGAAGAAAGAAGGAAGAAAGAAGGGAGGGAGAGAGAGAGAGAGAGAGAGAGAGAGGGAAAGGAAGGAAGGAAGAAAGGGAGAGAGAGGGAGTTGGGCAGTAGTGCAGCAGGTTAAGTGCACATGGCATGAAATGCAAGGACCGGCGTAAGGATCCCGGTTCAAGCCCCCGGCTCCCCACCTGCAGGGGAGTCGCTTCACAGGCGGTGAAGCAGGTCTGCAGGTGTCTGTCTTTCTCTCCCCCTCTCTGTCTTCCCCTCCTCTCTCCATTTCTCTCTGTCCTAACAACAACATCAATAACAACAATAATAACTACAACTCCAACAAAAAGGGCATCAAAAGGGAAAATAAATAAATAAATATAAAGAGAGAGAGAGAGAGAAAGAAAGAAAGAAAGAAAGAGAGGAAGAGAAAAGAGGAAGGTAGAGACCAGAGAGACAGCTCAACCAGTAAAGTGCCTGTGTTTACAGGCACAGGGCCTGGGTTCCTAACCCAGCACCACATGGAGTGAGCGCCATGGCACTGGGCACTAGGAGAGGGGAGATAGCTGTGGCCTGTCTCTCCCTTCCTGCCTTTGTCATACTACCTGAAAATGAATGAAAATGTCAGCCCAGAAGTGGTGAAATCATGCATGTATGAGGCTCTGGCATTGCAAGAAAATAACAATAATAATAATGCAGACATTTCCCCCAAGAGACCTTCCTCCAAGTGGCCTTCAGACTTGAGAATGGAACGCCAGCTCTTTTCCAGGTCTTCATGGGCTGAGCAGTTCTGCGTGGACTTTGTAGCTTCTTGTCACCAGAGATAGTTCCTTAGTCTATTAATAGCTCCAACCTGCATCTGTGGTGATTTCTCTGTATCCGTGTGTCTGTGTGATTACAGAGTGAAAGGAGGGGTGTGTGGGCTGGAGAGGAAACAGACTGTGAGCAAATGATGGAACTCAGTGCCTCAGCACTCCCAGGGAGGGTAGACATTCCACCAAGGTCTGTTCCCCACCCTTTCTTCTTACTCTACACAACTTGTCCCCCCACCCTATCTTGCCATCTCTTTTTTTTTTTAATTTTCATTTTTGTTGGGGAGTAGGGTAGAGTAGTGGTTTACAACATAGTCATTGAACATAGGTATAACTTCTCATCTCCCTGTGAATGTTTCCAGCAGAACACTCTCACCCACAACCTATATCTTTTTAAATCATTATGCACCAGGACCCCAAGATTCCCCTAGGTCTCCCTCTCACCCCTCCCTCTCTCTCCTTCCCTGAAGTCCTTTGCTTTGATGCAAGACACCATGCCCAGTTCATGGTTTATTTTGTAGCCTCTCTCCTTATCCCTATGTCTTAAGTCACACCCAAAGTGAGAGCATTCCTTTTTTTTCTTCTCTTTTTGGCTTATCTCACTTAACATGGCATCTTCAAGTTCCATCCAAGATGACACAAAGGAGATACCGTCAGGATTTTTAATAGCTGAGTAGTATTCTACTGTGTATATAAACCAAAAAATGTTCTAGCTATTCATCTGTTACTGAACACTTGGGTTGCTTCCCAAGTTTTGACTATTACAAATTATGCTTCTGTGAGCATAGTTGCACATAGATCTCTTTTGATAGGTGATTTTGTTTCCTTTGGGTAAATCCCCAGGAGAGAAATTTCTGGGTCACAGGGCAGGTCCATTACCAGTGCTGTGAGAAATCTCCAGATTATTTTCCACAACTTGCTTCCATCTCTTAATCCATGTCCACCCTTGTGTGACTCCCACATCTATATCCCCAGCCCTTGCCTCTCTGCAAAGCTCCAGAACTTTGTCCAAATCCAACTGTGTTTTGACCTACCATCAGACAATCCATTAGAAGTATCACTGACATCTCACACTCAAAATGTATCAGCTTAACTTTCTTCCCTCAATGTCCCTCCCCCCAAAATCAGTTTCTCCTCTGTGGTGACTAGCATTACCATCGATCCAGTTTCCCAAGCCAGTAAGCTGACAGTCAGAGAAGACTCCTCCCTCTACCCATCTCGTCCACATGGAATAATCACTAAGTCCTGCTGAGTTGTCTCTTAAGATTATTAGCTCAGGGGGTCCAGCAGCGTTGCACTGGGTTAAACACACATAGTATGAAGCAGAAAGACCCACAAATGATCCCAGTTCAAACCCCCAGCTCCCTACCTGGGGTGGGGGGTTGTCACTTCACAAGCGGTGAAGCAGGTCTGCAGGTGTCTATCTTTCTCTTGCCCTCTATCTCCCTCTCCCCCTCTCAATTTCTCTCTGTCCTATCCAATAAAAAAAAAGAAAAAGAAAATATTAGCTCAGTGATGAAGTCACTGCCCAACCCGGTGCTCATCTCTGGCTTGAACTACTCAAACCTCTGTCTGGTTTCATGGGCCATACTCACAGTGTATCAAGAGAATAGCCCCAGTGGCCTTCCTCTTCTTCATACTCTTCCTAAGGTGTCATGTGTCTACTTCCCCCAGGTGACTAGAATATCCTGCTATGAATGTATCTGATTCAAAGGTGACTACTTCCCAGGCCTGTGGAATCATATTCCTCCTGGGAGTCCATCCTGGGGATACATCCTTCTTAGATTTCTCAGGCATGCTCAGTCTTTGGTCAATGTCCCACAGCAATCTGGAGAACACAGTCAGCATCTTCTTCCACTAAGCCTATAAGAGGGCTCCTGATCACACGAGCAAAGGCAAAGAAAATTCCATCGGGTGAGTGAGATGGCCCTTTAGACTCATTTGCAGCATTATGTGCTCTCTGGGAGAGTGAGCTGTGCTCTCAGCACCTAGGAGAGCTCCATCCTGACCTCTATTGGGAAGCTAACTGGACCACAATCTTGGATTCCTCCCAGGGTGGTGACAGACAGAAAGAAGGAATGATGCACTGCTCAGCTCTGGCTTATGGTGATATGGGGAATAGAACCTGGGACTTTAGCGCCTCAGGCATGAGAGTTTTTTTGCACAATCATTATGCTGTCTACCCCCACCCGGAAGGGATGATTCTAAGTATCTTCATCAACCAAATACCCAGCCCAAAGATTTGGGTGATTTCCAATACGCAGATGACCTTGAAGTTGGCCTAGAAAAGGGTCTCAGGCCCCTCATAGAATGGGAGGAGATCTTCACATGCCATACATCAGACAAGAGGCTGATAACCAAATTATATAAAGAGCTTGCCAAACTCAACAACAAGAAAACAAATAACCCCATCCAAAAATGGGGAAAGGACATGGACAGACTATTCACCACATAAGAAATCCAAAAGGCTGAGAAAATGCTCCAAAAAAATGAAAAATGCTCCAAATCTTTGATTGACAGAGAAATGCAAATAAAGGTAACTATGAGATACCACTTCACTCCTATGAAAATGTCATACATCAGAAAAGGTAGCAGCAGCAAATGCTAGAGAGGTTGTGGGGTCAAAGGAACCCTCCTGCACTGCTGGTATGAATGTCAGTTGGTCCAACCTCTGTGGTGAACACTCTGGAGAACTCTTAGAAGGCTAGAAATGGACCTACCCTATGATCCTGCAATTCCTCTCCTGGAGATATATCCTAAGGAACCCAAAACACCTGTCCCAAAAGATCTGTGTACACATATGTTCTTAGCAGCACAATTTGTCATAACCAAAACCTGGAAGCAACCCAGGAGTCCAACAACAGATGAGCGGCTGAGCAAGTTGTGGTCTATATACACAGTGGAATACTACTCAGCTATAAAAAACAGTGACTTCGCCATTTTCAGCCGATCTTGGATGGACCTTGAAAAATTCATGTTAAGTGAAATAAGTCAGAAACAGAAGGATGAATATGGGATGATCTCACTCTCAGGCAGAAGTTGAAAAACAAGATCAGAAGAGAAAACACAAGTAGAACCTGAACTGGAATTGGCATATTGCATCAAAATAAAAGACTCTGGGGTAGGTAGGAGGGGGGAATACAGATCCAAGAAGGATGACAGAGGACCTAGTGGGGGTTTTATTATTATACGGAAAACTGGGAAATGTTATGCATGTACAAACTATTGTATTTACTGTCGAATGTAAGACATTAATTCCCCAATAAAGAAATTTAAAAAAGAAAAAGAAAAGAAAAGGGTCTCAGGGACTCTACAAATCTCTGTTCACTTGTTCCATAAGAGGCTAACAGTCACAGCCCTGAGTCATGATTAAGCCTGTCTAACACCAAAGACTAAGCCCCCTCTACACACACACACACACACACACACACACACACACACACACACACACACACACTCCTCTACAGGCAGCCTGCACAAGAGTCAACAGTGTTCTTGAATTCATTTCAGGCTAATTGCCAATAAAGAGACAAACCACATTCAAAAGTCACCCTATCTTTCCGGACTTCTTCATTTTGGCGGTACCCACCCCTACTGTCCTCACCATGGGCATGGTAGCACCTTTCACCCCAACACTAAAGGATGAGCTGGGCAGTATAGACTTTAGGGGTATGCTGGCCTCAGCTGACCTCCAGTCCATTGCAACAGGTCTTACCTGTCAGAGGAGGCGTGGCCTCTGGTCACATGTTCAGAAAACTCTGGGGAGACAATGCACTGTGTGAATCAGGGCAGGTGCACTGTCCACCTACGGGCCCAGCAGCCTCTAGGGCTGGAAGGGAAAGCAGGAGAGGGTCAAGCCTTAGCTCTCTGCAGCCAACTCAAGTGCTGCTCTGCTCTCCTTGGCACCCTGGGTCCAGCTGCACCTGCACCGGCCCCCTCTCCAGTTGCTCTCCCAGGGAGTTAGTCCCGACTTCCTGTAGCCTCTGGCTGGCTCAGCTCTGGTGCCCTGTCTGGTTCTCAGCACAGCTCAGACAGGGAGAGAGAATTTTTATTGTTGTTGTTTATTTTTGCTAATTTTTAAAAATGTGTTTATTCTTAATAGAGTATCATAAGATTTTAAACTTACAGTGTAGAATTCCACACCACACTCACCACCAAACTGCTGTGTCCCCTCTCCCAAAGAGAATCACCCTGGTTCTCACAGAATCTCAGAAACAGTTTGTTGGCTTCCAGTTCTTTCTTCCTTCCTTCCTTCCTTCCTTCCTTCCTTCCTTCCTTCCTTCCTTCCTTTCTTCCTTTCTTTCTTTCTTTCTTTCTTTCTTTCCTTTTGCAAGTTCATGTGTATCAGATCTCTAGATTCCACATATGAGTGAAATCATCTGGTAGCTGTCTTTCATCTCCAGTTCCATCCAATTTGTCCCAAAGGACATAATACCATCTTTTCAGATTGCAGAGTAGTATTCCAAGGAATACATATCTCTAACTTCTTTAGTCAGTCATCTGTTGATGGGCATTTAGGCTGCTTCCACTCTTGGCTATTGTGAATAACGCAGCTGTGAACACAGGGGTGTGTATGTCCCTTCCAATAAGTGTTTGAGTGTCCACTGGATAAATTACAGGACATTTTTGTTATCTGTTTGCTATCAGGAAGGCAAGGAAAAGAAGTTCTCCCGATCACATGGGGCTCCTAACTGCAGCTGGCCATTGCTTGTCATTCCAGAAAAAACTACCATCGAACCAGCACCCCATAGGAGTGCCCAGAAATCCTTCAGGTGATCTGGTAATGACGTCAGGAAAAAAGAAAAAAAAAAAGGAACTAAGAAGGCCTCCTTTGCCAGACCATGCTCCTCCACCCCAGGTTTGTCCCAGTCCATTTGTGGACAAAAACAAGGGCCCAGTCCCCTGAAAGCTTGTCAGCCACTTCCTCTGAGGTTCCCAAGATGTCCTGGGGACACTGCCACCCCCTTACACACAAAGGTTAACTCGGGCTACAAGTGAAAAAGCCAATTAAAAGGAATTAAAAATTTTAAACAAAAAAAGACTTGCTGGCCAGCATTTTTATTTCTTCTGTTTGTTTTGTCAAGCTCCCCTGTAACTCCTCACATACAAGTTCCTTGGAAAGGACTTGAACCCCATAAAGGGAGAGATACCCCATTTTGCCCTTGTCTCTGAATGCCTGAGAGGTGGCCTGTATAGAAAAGATGTTCCTAATTAGCCAAGGAACTCCGGGTGGGGGAGGCAGGGTGGGGCTCACCACTCACAGCTGGGAACGGCAGCTGCCAAAGGATATGATTTTCTGTTCAGTGTGGTTTCAAGACATGACTCCATGCTTAGCCCATAGTAGACCTGGACTAGGGGCAGGAGAGCAAGGGGGGGGGGGGTCACATGGGGTGTGGATCTGGGGCTGATGAGTCCACATGGTTGCGTTCTTTGCCCCCAGGCCCTTCAAGTTCCAGTCTCTATGGGACAAAGGCAGCATCAGTCAGAATTAGTGAAGGGGTTTGACATGGCTACCCCGCCTATTCTCTGTCAAGAAAAAGACTCTGCTTTTATTTGATTACTCTGGAGACCCAGTTAGAACTGGTTTTTGCATCATAGCAGTATTCTTAGTGGTGTGAGGGAGAAGCAGTTTGTATGTATGATAAATTCTATCTGGATTTGGCTCTTTGTTTCTTGTTTTGTTGGTCATCACCAGAGCTTTGGCACTTGGGGCTGACCTTTTCAGACAGGGAGGGAGAGAGAGAGGTGGGGGGAGAGAGGGAGAGGGAGAAAGGGAGGGGGAAAGTTAAACTGTCAGCCTTGATGGTCTCATTCATAGAGAGAAGTTGAGAAATAGAAACAGAAGGGGAGACACAAAGCAGAACTTAGACTGAGTTTGGTGTGTTGTAAAGGACTCTGTGGGGTGGTGGGGGTGCAGTGGGGTGGCTTTCAGGTCCTGGTGCATATGATAATGAAGTAGGACCCAGCCTGGAGGTGAGAATGTTTTACAGAAAACTGAGAGATTTTACACATGTATCAACAACTGTATTTACTGTAAATCATTAGTCCCCTCAATAAAAAAATTTAAAAGAAAGACTGATTTGATGCAGAGCTATCTTTGTTCTTGGCCCAGAAAGAAACATCTCAAAATACCCCACAATGTAACCTCTCCCTTTACTCTTCTTGTCCTGAGAAGAAAATAGATCTGGTGGCCCAACCCCTCCCTCCCGACAGCCTCAGGGAGTCCTTTATTCTCTCCTCTCCTCTGTCCTGTCTCATTATTCAGCTTCCCAGGCACCTTGTGCTCTCCCCCTTTGGGAAATGTCCACCCGTAAAGGAGCGGTTATGTACTTACATTGCTCCAAAGGTGACCATCAGACCCTCAGCTTCCTCCTCTGGGGTGTCAGCACCCCAAGTAGACTCTGTTCCCTGGGAAGGGATTTCCAGCCTCCTTGGCTGAGCAGATGGCAGACAAATGTCCAGGGCAGAGCCATTCTCCCTGTGGGTACCTCAACACAAAAGAGACCCTCACCCACCCTTGATAAGCCCTCAGAAGTGGGTGCTGAGCACCTGCCAGGCAAAACCTGAGGTTTGTAACCTGAAGTTTGAAACAAACAATCGCACCAGATATCAGTGAGCACCCAACACACTCCAGCTCAAGGCTTTCTGATGCCTTCTTGTAGAAGAGGGGGAAAACTGGGTTCTTTCTGTGACACCTTCTCTCTATGCTCACAGGGTGCACGGTGCCGTCTAGGAGCTGAGAATCAAACTTCACAGAGGGAATCAGGTCCAGCCAGGAAAGGCAGAATCTGGGAAAGGAAGCTTTGCAACTCTCCACTGTCAACCTGAACACTTGGAAACCGTTCCCTCCTCTCTGCCTTAAACTTTTCCATACGCTCCACATTGTTAGAATTTCTCTCTAACTCCACAAATCATCCTCAGGATCTGGGACAGCTGTACCAGAGAGAGGGAGAGATCTTAGGTTTTCCACTCTCTCCCTGAGGTCTTATGATGAAGCTCTTTAATTAACACAAATTCCCAGCTTTACTATTCACTCTTCTGACACATGAGTAAATGTAAGATCCTCATTTCTGTCTAAGTCAGGCTGGCCAAATCCATTCCGGTTATCACTCGCCAGAGCAGATTTCCCTGGGAGAGCCAGGAAGACACAGAGTGAGATTGTGGGGTTGGGCTATGCACTCTAGCAAGTGACCTGTTTTATGTTTTTCGTTGTCAGATAAAAAAAGGTGTCATGTAAAAAAATCTAAGTATAGAGTTGGGTGACTAACTTACTAATAAAAGCCAAACTACACCCCCCTCCATTTTTTAATTACACACATTTGGAAAGAAACTACAGTTGAAAGAGCCCTGGGGTGGAGATGAGAGATACAGGAGGCTTAGATTCTAGTTCCAGACCACCAGAGCCTCTGTGTGACCTTGACATGTCCTGTCACAGGCCAAGCCTCTGTCTACTCATTTGTGGACCCAGTCAGCAGTGTCACATCATACCCCCCCCCCAGAAACCTATAGACCCAAGAATTTACTATGTGGCTTCAAATCTGCTTCATTTCAGGGTCTCTCTCCCTCTCCCTCTCCCTCTCCCTCTCCCTCTCCCTCTCCCTCTCCCTCTCCCTCTTTCTCTCCCTCTCCCTCTCCCTCTTTCTCTCCCTCTCCCTTTCTCGCTCCTTTTATTACCACCAGGGTACTTTCTGGGGCTTGCTTGTGCCTATAGAATGAGGTCATCACTCCCAATGGACTCTTTTTTTTTCTTTTTGTTGATAGAGACAAAGAGAAAGCAGAGAAATAGAGAGGGAAAGAGAGACACCTGCAGCATAGTTTCATGGCTTGTGAAGTTTCCCCCCTGCAGATGGGGACCAGGGGCTTGAACCTGAGTCCTTGTGCACCTGGTTGAGTACACACATTACCATGTGCAAGGAACTGGGTTCAAAGCCCCACTCCCCACCTGTGGGGAAGGAAGCGTCCCCAGCAGTCAAGCAGGTCTGCACATGTCTCTTTTTCTCTCTTGCTCTCAACCTACCCCACCCCTCTCAATTTCTCTCTGTCCTGCCAAATAAAATAGAAGGCAAAAAATAATAAAATAAAGAATAAATATACTGTTATTCACTGACAAAAATGTGTGTGTGACCTGACAAATTAGGTCCATAGGGTAGACCAGGTAAACTCACTGTGGGAGTCTCAGAACAGAGCCTTCCTGCCACCTGTAGGATTGACTGAAGGGAATGGAGGTTGCAAAACAGCTTCCGAAATAACAATATTTGCATAAACTCATCTCTGTGAGTTGCCAGACTTACAAACAGTATGGAGGCATGTTGGTTTCTGAAATGGAAATTAGGTCAAGGTTACTAGAAAGACCAACATTCAATTTTTATGCTGATTGAGACAATCTTGTTGTAAATCTTTTCTTTGTTATATGTTTGAGATGAAAACATAAATCCACTTTTCAAAGTGATTTTAATTTGATTTATCTCATCTCACAAGTTTGAAATGACACGACAAATACTTTCATCACTGTGCCTTGATGAACACATCAGTAATCGATAACGTTGATGGAGTTTTCCCTAAGATTGTGCTCCACTTGTCTGTACAACTTAAAGTTCCCTCTCAAATTTCATTTGAAAAATTAGCTCATGTCCTTCACAAATTTTATAAACCGCTGGAGTAATGATCTCTAATTTTCCTTCCAACAAGAGGATACTTTATTCCAATGTTTCTCTGGGGGATACGAGAATCGTATGACTTCAGGAAGTTTCTGGCTTAATCGGAACATTCCTAAGAAAAGCAAACAAACAAACTTGATCCCCACATCTCTAACTTGCCCTGAACAGTTTCACTCCCTTCTTTGTGGCGAAGGCTTTTTGCTGAGACAGGTCTCAAGGTGGTCCAGGTGGTGTGAGCCTGGGCTGCATCTGGTCCCTACAGAGGATACAGAGGGTACCAGAGACAAGCCTGCTTGGGGATCTCACAACCAGGTTGCAGAAGACGAGAAGACGTGTGTGTGTGTGTGTGTGTGTGTGTGTGTGTGTGTATGTGTGTGTGTGTGTGAGATCGTGGGGCACGTGAAATATAGCCAGGAGTGGGAAGGGGCATCACTTCTGGGCCAGTCCCTGTAGAGTTATGGACCGGCGAAATAGCTCACATGAATAATACACTACTTTGCTACGTGTGCAACCTAGATTTGAGCCCAGCATCCACCACACTGGAGGAAGTTCCTGTGTTGTATTCTTAGTCTCTCTCTCTCTTTCTCTCTCTCTCTCCCCCACCTCTTTGTCTCTAATAAAAATCAAACTCAGGATCAGACATTGCATACATCACTGTGTTTGTTCTACTTACTGCAGTTCAACTTTATTCTCCCTTTTTGCAGATGAGGAAAAACCAAGATAGGGGAGAAAAAAAAACACACTCAGAGATTGACAGAAAAAGGTCTCAGCTTTTCACAAGCCCTCACCCCAATAAAGCTTCTAGTAGGTGGTGGTCAGAACCCCCCCAGCTCACCAAGGAAGGGTTCCAGAGGGCAGGGATCCATCCTTAAGGCACATTAGCAGTCAGGGAAGGCTATGTGGAGGAGTTGGCAAGTCAGCTGGATTTTGAAGAATGAGGAGAAATTCTCCAGAAGGCAAAAAGATGAACCTTTTTAGGATGGCTGTGCAAGTGGCCAGGAACGTCATGTGTCGAAGGAAAGAGGTGTGGGGAGACCACAGGACACAGCAGGCAGGGAGCCCACTCTGGGGCAGAATAGCCTCATATTCCCAGCCTCCCTCCACCCTGGCCGTCAAACCTCATCTCACCTCACACCACCTAGGCACAAGAATTCTGCCCCATGTAATTCAAACTGCCCTCCGCTGCATCAGCCTGGAGAGTTCTTTCTACCCATGTCTGCCTGGGGAAGCCTTTGCTGCCCTTCCAGATCTTCGAAACCCCACCTGGTATGTGCAGGCACTGCCAATCACCTTGGCCAGGTGCAACCATCCTGGGCTCTGAATACCTATATGTTTCAGTTGTTCAGGCTGAAACGTGGAGTCAGACCTCAACAGATGAACACTGAGTATTCAGGGGGCCAGGACGTGGCACACCTGGTTAAGTGCACATGTTACCATGCACAAGGACCTAGGTTCAAGACCCCAGTCACCACCTGCAGCGGGGTCACAGTGCACATGTTTCAATAGGCAAGGACCTGGGTTCAACCCCCCAGCCCCCACTTGGAAGCTTCACAGGCTGTGAAGCAATGCTGTGGGTGTCTCTTTTTCTCTCTCCTTCTCTGTCTCCCCCTTCTCTTTCAATCTCTCCTAGTCTCTATCCAAAGTAAATAAGTAAACTATTTTTTTAATTCTGTCCTACCAAATAAAATAAATATATATTGAAATAAATTGTCTCTTTAAAAAAAAAAAAGTAAGGGCTGGGTGGTGGCATACCTGATTGAGTGCACATGTTAAAACATGCAAGGACCCGGGCCCCCGGGCCCTACCTGCAGGGGGAAAGCTTTGCAGGTGGTGAAGCAATGTTGCAGGTGTCTGTCTGTCTTTCTCCCTCTCTGTCATCCCCTTCCCTCTTGATTTCTGGCTGTCTCTACCCAATAAATAAAAATATAATTTAAAAAATTTTAAGTCATATTTTAAATTTTAAAAAGTGAAGTTTCTTAGCCAGAAACATTCTTTGGGGAGGAATCAGAAGAGAAGGCTTGAGGCAGGTACAAGATCTGGAACAGCCTCAGGGGTCCTGCAGCCTGACTGTGCTAAGAAACAAGGGAACTGCAACCGGGCCCCCATCTCCTCCACTGCCCCTCCCAGGTGGTCAGGGAGTGTGGGGGAACATTTGGACACTCCTCCCACACAAAGCCTGGCCTGGGTGGCCAGCTCGGAGCGGGCACCAGAGGGCTGTGGGGCACCCCTGCCGGAGAGGCACTTAGCCTGGAGAACCTGAAACCGCATGCTTGACGGAGGGCCGCTAACCACAGTCTCCTGGATGAATGATTAATGATTGCGGCCCGCGTTTATTGCAAACAGGCATGTGACAGCAAAGCCACTACCCACCCCGCACGGCCGGCCTGCCCCCAGCCCGACGGCCCGCGTGATTGATGAGCCGCTGAGGGTGCGGAGGGCCTGCAGGGGTGGGGGGATGGGGGCAGCTCAGGTCACAGCCTCTGGGGAGCACCTACCCATGGGGTGTGTGGGGGGAGCTGGAATGACAGGGAGTATCCTTGTTCTGGGTGACTTGAGCACGCCACACACACCAAGACCTGCCTGGGTGCTGGGGCGTGGGGGGTGGGGGGGAGGGCAGGTAGCCCCAGGGCCTGAGCTGGGGGTGGGAGAGGGGAGTGCTCTGAACTCTGAATATAAAGAGAGGTGCCTGAATGGATATAACCTCTGACCTTGGGGGGGGGGGTCCCTTTCAGAGCAGGCAAAGTTCCTCCGGAAGGTGCTTTGACATGGCCAAATGCTCTGTGAATAGGACAGGTTACTAAATAAATAAATAGATAAATAAATAAATCTGCCTGGACTGGCACCTCCTCCAACCCTCTCCCCACACATAATCATGGCCCCCTGCAACCTCCATTCCTGAAGAGGAGTGTCCCTTCCAGGAGGCTAAGCCAAGGCGCCCCCCTCAAAACCTGGACAGTTGAGAGGCAGATCTTGTCCTTGTTGTCTCCTGAGTTTGATTCAGACCACCCGTGTCCGGGAACACAGGTTGCTGGATGCAAAGAGCACAGCTCCTGTCCCCAGTGGGTTGGACAAGTGACCCAGCTAACTGAGGGAGAGTGGCAATGGATTGAGGCCACTGGAGCAGGCCAGGGGGAACCCACAAAGAGTCCCCAAGGACTCCCTGAATGGCAGGCCTCTTTTCCCACAGGCCAAGCTGGACCCGCAAGGTCACCATATCCCCACTGGGATCTCCAGGGGCACCTCTAAGAGGCTCCAGGCCTCTTGCAGACACAGCAAGTTCAGCCGGGACCCCAGACCTGCATCAAGGGACCCAGCCCCCAGAAGACCCCGAGCCAGGCGGGAGCCCAGGAGGTCCCCTGTTGAGGCCTGGCTGTTCCACAGACGCTGGCTCCGTTTCATCTTAATACACTCCTGTGTGTACCTGACATTGGATACTCGTCACAGAGCATGCAAATCTAATAAATTCTTGGCTCCTGCAAGTTTCTTTAAAAAATATAAAAGAGGATCATATATAAAGAAGTTGATTAATATACACCCTGCTAAAAACAGCCTGGACCATCTGTGTATTAAGTTCATTTATTAAATTACACCAATCTGTATTTTAATGAGTGAAAGATACAGTACTTATTCTGTCATCCATCAAAATAAACTCAGGAAATACTTAACATTATAATCATTTTTCTTGTTTGAACATGAGTTATGAAATATGAATCCTGCACTCCGAACGCTGGGCTTGCCATCATGATCAAATATGTTTTCACAGGTGCAGCAAATATTCAGTTTTCATTTCTTTCCCCAACTGTTGAAAATATAAACCATATCTTCTGGTCCTCCGCTGGGTAACATTGCCTCCCCTCCACATGGCAGCCATTACTAGGGACTTTGGACCGCGCCAGCTGCCTCTCCTCCAGCGCTCTCCTAGAGTTGTTCAGTAATGAAAACACAGGCTTCTGTGAGGCTCCACCAGCACACCTTCCACCTGCCCTGCCCTGCCTGCGGGGCTTTCAGCTCAGGCAGAGGGCACTGCCCGCTCTGCCTCTGTCCGTCCATGAGGCACCTACATCCCCTCGAATAGGGTTTGGGTCAGGGAAGCCACTGAAGCAAGTGGTGCCTCTTTTTCTAAGCAGAGTTCCAGTCCGTTCTGGCTATTAGTGGTTCTGGCTATTAGTGGTGCCAGGAATCAAACCTGGGACTTCCTGCATGCAGATCCTGTGTTCTGCCTTTGTATTCTCTCCCTGGCTCTGTACCTTTAAGGTGATCAAAAAGAAGGGAAAGGAGGGGGAGGAGTGAAAGGAGATGGAGGATTGGAAGGAGGAAGAGGAAGAGCAGTATTGCAGGTCTTTCTCTCTTCTCTCTTTTTCTCTCTCCTTCCCCCTTCTCTCTCCCCCTCCTTTCTCCAGTTCTCTTTGTTTCTGTCCAAAAAGAGAGGGGAAATGGCCACCAGGACCAGTGATTTCACTGTGCAGGCACCAAGCTCCGGTGGTGACCCTGGAGGCAATGAAAAGAAAAGAAGAGAAAAGCAGGTGAGGAAGGAGGGAAGGAAAAAGAAAAGAAAGGGAAAGCAAAGGAATTAAAACCGCAGTGACCAGCTCCTGTGACTTCATGATGCCATCTCTGAATAGTCTCGCAAGGTTCACGCTTTATTTCAGAGAGAAAGAGGAGACAGAGAGACAGAGGGAGAGAAGATACACGCCAGCCCACCATCCACAGTGCTCCCATGTGGTGCCAGGACTGGACCCCAGGGCCTCCCACAGGGTAAGGTGCACACCCTGTCAGGTGAGCTATGCCCCAGCCATGGAAACAGTCCATTTTATAAACACTCAAAAGCAAGTTATTTCCCACATCATGGCTGAACCCCTCCCAGCCACTGGGTTCCCCTGAAGTCATTCCACTGAGGCGAGGATAACTTGAACATAGGCAGATGGTTCTGGAATGAACCCAGACTGGGCCTACATTCAGCCCTTCTCAAACCAGAGGCCAAATGGACTCTTGGATGCACTTCTGGGAAAATGGCCCATTTCCAGGAGCCCAGGAAGACCAGCCTCTCTGCCCAGTGGCCAGTGGGAGCTCACTATGGCATGGAAGCTGCTCTGTGAGGCCAAAGGACAAGGTCGATGAACCCCACCAAGGACTTTCAGATGGGGTGCTACTTCACCTGCTCATAGGTGCACCCCACAGGTGACTCAAAGTGAGAACAAGGTCCCTGACCACCTCTCATTCCTGGCTGACCCCATCCTGGTCCTCCAAGGCTTCCTGGCTTCCACATGATAGGTAAATCTGCCCTCCTGGGAGAGGGGGTTCTCTGTCTTCCCTCCCCTTCTTCTCAGGTTTCACCTGTTGGGAAATTCTGGGCAGGGGTGAAAGGGTGGGAGCAGTTATTTTGATCACTAGCAATAACAGAGGAGATGACAAGCTTGATATGCCACCATTGTCCCCAGGAGAAGAATGATTCAAAGGCACCCAAGGCCAAAGGAGCCCAGTGAGTCAAGGCAAAGGGAAATGCCAAGTCCTGAGAGCGCTGAGTCTGGGAGTGGAGGAGAGACAGAAGCGAGGTGAGTGGGGCTGGGCAGATGGGTGGGGGAAGTGGTTTGGGGGCTCCCTGTCAGCTTAAGCAGGGTCTTGTATGCTGGTCTAAGGGAAGTTATGTTATAATTAAAGGAAAAAAATCTTTCCCACTCTCAGTTTTCTTCCTAGTAGACTTAAAAGAAAATTATCCCAGCAGCTGGGGACTTGGCACAGTGGTAGAGCACAAGACTTGGCAAGTATGGAGTGCCAAGTTTGACCCCTGACATATCCAGGCATATGTCTGGGTGGTGCTCTGATTCTCTCATTAACATTTTTTTAAAATCAAAGTTCAGTGGCCAGAGAAATGATTTACATGAGAGGATGCCTGCTTTGTCATGCTTGTGGCCCAGGTTCAAGAATTCGAATACCCGACACACCGCATAGAATCAGTATGGCTCTGAAGGGAATTTTGCTGCTGTGATCTCTCTCTCTCTCTCTCTATCTCTCTCTCTCTCTTCTCTCTCTCTCTCTCTCTCTCTCTCTCTCTCTCTCTCTCTCTCTCCCTCCTTTCTCTGTCTCCCTCTTTCTCTGAAAAAATTAGACCAGTGTGGTAAAGTCCTAGCAATGACAAAGGGGGGGGGGAGGGACAAACAGGTGGGAGAGGAAAGGAGAAGAAAAAAAAAACCAAATCAAAGAGCAGACATCCAAAACATAAAACAAGGAGGGCAACCATTTCAGAGTAGGGTAGTGTGCAGACAGTCTTAGTAATACAAAGTAAGAATTTGTTTCATGTTTTCCGAATGTTTACACCTAAAGATTCCTCATTCTAAACAGCTGTGCTGTATTTAAACTCCATGTTTCTGCTGAGAAACATTCTTATTTACATCTGTCATGTAAAGAAAGTTGAAAGGACCCCAACCTACCAGCCTCCCTAGATAACCCCAGCATTAATAAACAGTGAGGGGCTCTTGGAGGATTCTGGCAGTTTAAAAGAGGAATCCATATTGGTGTTCTCGAAATAAAAGGCTATCCAAGTGCTAGTGTCAAGAAGTGTTTACATGGAAACCATTATCAAATCACTAAAGAGAAAGGAGGGAGGAAAGAAAGAAAGAAAGAAAGAAAGAAAGAAAGAAAGAAGGAAAGAAAGAAGAAAAGATAGAGAGAGGTAGGAGAGATAGCATAGTGATTGTGCAGAGATTTTCATACCTGAGGCTCCAAAGTCCCTGGTTCAATCCCCCACACCATCATAGCCAGAGCTGAGCAGTGCTCTGAAGAAAAAGAAAGAAAGAAAGAAAGAAAGAAAGAAAGAAAGAAAGAAAGAAAAGAGAATAGATGTTCTTTTGGTGAGGGGTCTAAGAGCAGGCATGGGGACTAGAGAGATACTTGGAGCAATGTCAGAAGAGGTGGGGTTGGGGGGTGAGTTAGTCTGAAGACAGTGGAAGGCACCCCATGGCCCTCTGGCCCCGGAGACAGCACACAGTCGATCTCCAGTGGGTTTTCTTGAAGAACATCAATGATTTCCAAAAGAAGAAGGCTTATTTGAGTGAACTCATAGGCAGGAAGGACGTGGAGCCTGTTAGCTTGAGGATGAGGTGGGTTACAGCTGGTTCAACTCATAAAGGGCTAGTGAGGGGTGGCATCTGCCCGCTGGATGAGAACTTACCTGGAGGGCTGGGGCCACAGCATAAAGGTGATGCAAAAAAACTCTCAGGCCCGAGGCTCTGCGGCTCCAGACTCAATCCCCAGCACTACCACAAGCCAGAACTGAGCAGTGCTTTGGTCTCTCTCTCTCTCTTTCTCTCTGTATCTCTCTCATTAAAATTAATAAAATATATTTTTAAAATTAATAAAATATATTTTAAAAAGGACTTTTCTGTCTGTTTGGAGGTACAGGGACTCACAGCTAGTCCTCAAGTGTCCCCTGGGGCTCTAAGATGTCCGGACGGAATCCACACCTAGCATGCAAGTGGATCCCTGCCCAAGAAGAGGATGAGGTAGAGACAGAAAAAATACATAAAACACCCAGTTCCCATATGAGTGTGACAGGAACTGGAGCAGGTGTCTATCTCAAATCTCAACACTGGGTGCCCTCAGAAGTGAATAATATTGACAGCACCATATGAGTGTGACAGGAACTGGAGCAGGTGTCTATCTCAAATCTCAACACTGGGTGCCCTCAGAAGTGAATAATATTGACAGCAACACCTAGGTGGGGGGGGTTTAGGGAGAGAAAGAACAAGGCTCAGCTTGGGAAAGGGCTGGGTCATTTCCTCTGCCAGGGACCCGCATGCTTCTAACAGAATGGAAAAGGCTGGTTGATACACTATGCTCCAGGAGCAGTGGAATATAGCAGGAAGAGCGAGAACTAGAACTTTTTCAACATTTTTATTTATTTATTATTGGAGAGAGAGAGAGAGAGAGAGATGGGAGGGGAAAATAGAAAGGGAGAGAGTGAAAGATAGACACTTGCAGCCCTGCTTTACCACTCGTGAAGCTTCCCCTCGCAGGTGAACCCAGGTCCTTGCACACTGTAATGTGTGCACTTAACCTCTGCCAGTTGAGTCATTTCTCCAGTCACATTCTGTCTCTGTCCCATAAATAACAAGTAAATAAAATTATTTTTAAAAATAAGGGAGGAAAAAAGATGTTAATATGTCAGAAAGGAAAAGAGAGTGGAGGAGAGAGAAGGGAGGGGAGGGAGGGAAGGGGAAAAGAGGGGGAGGGGATAGATGGGGGCATGAGGGAAGAGGAGGGGAGGGGACAGAAGAGGACAGGAAGGGACAGGAGGAGAGAAGAAGGGACAGGAGGGAGGGGACAAACAGGGACAGGAGGGGACAGGAGAGAAGAAGGGACAGGAGGGAGGGGACAAACAGGGACAGGAGGGGACAGGAGGAGAGAAGGGACAGGAGGGGAGGGGAGGCCCAGTGGAAAATTATTAACCTGATTCTAGATTGCAATCCACACTCTGGAACTGAAACTGCTCAACTAGAGAAAATTACCGTCACAAATCTGGAGAGACTTCTTCTGAAGGTCTGAAACTTTAGGGAACTTGAGAACATTTCAAATGGAAGTTCTCAGAGGCACTAGTAACATGGTTCCAGGAATCTAGACACCCATGTGAGGGTCTAGACATGAGTTAGAATCTAGATGTTAGGGTCTGAGTAGAAAGCAGGGACGTTGGTCTCAGCTGCACAGGCGAATAAGGACATCACTAAGATCACAGACCCGGACACATGGGAAAGTCCCTAAAGTTGCAGACCTCCAGAAGAAGTTTCTCCAGATTTGTGACAGTAGATTCCCTCCCTTCACTCTAGAACAATAATATGATAACAGTAACAGAGAGGACACCCTGATCCAGTAAGGGCTGAGCAACCTTCTACTCTTGACTACACTAGCCATGGAAACCCTGCCTGGCCAGAGGTGGCCATTCTGAAGCTATGACAGTACTCCCTGGAATCAGGATTCACCACATAAGAACCATCACAACACCTGGGGACCATCAAACACAGAGTCAGACAGTCGGTAAGGAAGTGGGTTTGAAGCAGTCTGGGAGGAAATTTGCTTCCCAAGGAAAGATTATCCTGGGCAGAACCCATCGACCAGATCAACAGAGGGAGTCCTGGCTCTTGCCAGTCACCCTCCAGGCACCTGCTCTGTGTACCCAGCAACTTCTCCCGGCACTGCTAGCTTGCCCGCGAGCAAGAAGATCCCGAGACATGAAGAGTGTGCAACACCACTCCAGGCAATCTGGTAGAGAAACGCCTCGCCTGTGTTGCAAATGCATACCCCTTTCTCTCCCAGAGCATGATGATGCACTTTCTCAGTCTTCCCTAGGCTCTGGGGAGACATAGGACTGAGATTGTTGGATAGAAGGTGAGCAGAAGGGGGTTGGGCAGTAGTGCAGCAGGTTAAGAGTGTGTGGCGCGAAGTGCAAGGACTGGCATAAGGATCCTGGTTCGAGCCCCCAGCTCCCCACATGCAGGGGAGTCGCTTCACAGGCGGTGAAGTAGGTCTGCAGGTGTCTATCTTTCTCTCCCCCTCTCTGTCTTCCCCATCTCTCTCCATTTCTCTCTGTCCTATCCAACAATGTACGACATCAACAACAACAATAACCACAACAAGGCTACAACAACAAGGGCAACAAAAGGGGGAAAAATGGCCTCCAGGAGCAGTGGATTCATGGTGCAGGCAGTGAGCCCCAGCAATAATCCTGGAGGCAAAAAAAAAAAAAAAAGTGAACAGAAGTGATCTTGTCTGTTCTGAGTTAGGTAGTAAGGATTCATGTGACTTGAAGGTTTCTCTTTGCTTGCAGGCACATCATAGTAGGAACATTTCTAGAATTCTTGAGTCATAGCATGAAAGAGGACATCCAAGAAGAGATATCAACAGGGGCTGGGTGGTGGCGCACCTGGTTGAGTGCACACGCTATAAAGCACAAGGAGCTGGATTTGAGCCTTAGTCCCCACCTGCAGGGGGAAAGCTTTGCAAGTGGTAAAGCAGCGCTGTAGGTCTCTCTCTCTGTGTCTGTCTCTGTCTCTCTCTCTCTCCCTTCCTTCTTGATTTCTGGCTGTGTCCATCAAATAAAGATAATATTTTTTTTTTAGTTATTTAAAATTGTTAAAAGAAGAAGGAGGAGGAGGAGAAGGAGAGGGAGAAGGAGAAGGAGAAGGGGAAGGGGAAGGGGAGAGAAGGGGAAGAGGAAGAGGAAGAGGAAGAGGAAGAAGGAGGAGGAGGAGGAGAAGGAGGAGGAGAAGAAGAAGGAGAAGGAGAAGGAGAAGAAGGAGAAGAAGAAGAAGAAGCATCTGATCTTATCAGACCACATAGGCGAGAAATTAACTAGAACCAAGCTTAGTAGCTAAACCCCTGCAATCAAATACCAATTAGTCCTTCTTGACCCTCAACTTTATATGCTGTAGAAACTCTGAGTAAGGGAATAAAAGGGGAAGAGAAGTGGTTGTGGCTTTATACAAAACATTCAGTGAGAAGATGGCAACATGGAAGCAACAGCTGCTGTGAGCTCCAAACAGAAGCAGCTTACAGCCTAGGATTCTCTGGATAGAGTAGGATCCTGGGCTGCAGGAGGGTAAACAAGGGTGGTCAGGGTGACACCAAAAGAGTCCTATAACCCACTCTTGGGCTGGCAAACAGAAGCCAAAAGGATGAAGAAAGGAATATCTTTTAGGCTTGATTATTTCTGAACTCACCCCTCCCTCCCACCTCAGAAACAGCCCCCAGGGGCTGGGCTGCTGCTCCTAGCAGGCTTCCTGCTGAGCAATTTTCTTTACCAAGATTCCTGGCTCACTAGGGGTATTATTCCAAGCCTTTTTCTTTTTGTTTTCCTTCTCTATTTTTTTTAAGTGGCTGAGGCTCTATTTGCATAACAAAATACCAATTAGAGCCTCAGCCCTGTCTAGGAAAGTCTACCTGGAGGGTTTTTTTTTTTTGGGGGGGGGATACTTTTTATAATTCGCTGTCTTTGCTCAGGCTACCTGCAGCCAATTCAGAGCAGTCCAAGCAGCATACTGACTGTTAGGGTTGTTTAATCTATTTTATTTTATTATCATTACAATTATTATATACACGTGTCCCTTTACCCTCCTCCTTCCTCAGGTTGACCAAAATTAACTGTTGTTTTTTCAATTGATAGGTGACTAGGTGTCCTGTCCATTGTGAGGGGAACTTGTTTCTCTCATCCTCTTCCCTCCACTCTGCTTTTTCTCTCCTACTAGCTAATTAAAAATAGCAAGTACTGAAAAAGCTGAATAACCGCAAGAGACTGGCATACTTTAACAATGATTCTTTAGTCACTATCAGGCCACCCCATCAGGTGGAGCTCTAGTCGGGGACTCCTGAGAATCCCAAACAGACATGATGGGCCTAGACCTTGAATAAATCCCTCTCTCCATTGTTACCAGTCATCTCTATCAGGAGCAACAAAACAGACCCCTTTGTGCCCCCCCCCATAGGGCCTTGCCCTCAACTTCGATCAACAACGCTAGAAAATGTTCCATCCTCTGAAGGGAGGATAGACAACATACTCTATGCTACACCTGAGGAAGATGGGTCCTGATATTGGGGCAGCTTTGAACATTCTTACTTATGACCACAGAATGTAAACGTGGATCTACAGGGATGCAGAAGTCACATAAGCTCCTAAGCTGAATATGGGCTCCAGATCACATCAAATCAATGGGGTGTACAGTCAACAATGTTTATACACCTTTTCCATATTTGGGAGCTACTCTCTTCCCTGATCCAGCTTTCTAGTCCTTTTTCCAGCCATGGCATCATCTTCCCAGACAATAACTTGGATCCACCTGCATATCAGATTTCAGGCTCAGGGGAAAAAAAACTAGTATAGCCACAGGCCCTTTGGAATATAACTAAAATAGGCCTATTAGCTATTTACAAAACGGAGACCCCCACCCCCCAACTCTTCATCTGCACTACTCCAGCCTTTAGGTTCATGATTAGTCAACAACTTGCTTGGCTTTATATGTTAACTCTCTTTTCAGCCACCAGGTTGCAGATGATACCATGATGCCAACCAGACTTCCCTGGGCAGACGACCCCACCAATGTGTGACAGAGTCAACTTTCTCAGAACACTAGAAATCAACAAGGGTGATTTTCAACAACAGTAAAAAAAAAATAAAGAACTTTAACTTATCCTATTCCACCCTACCTGTTCCAGGTCCACAATAATCGAGAAACCAACAGCTTTCAAAACCAAAAACCCAGAAAAGGCATGACAGAGACAGAGTTCTTTCAAAGTCTAATTCCCAGAAAAGTGTATTGTCTGATCTGTACAATGAATTCCTGGAAAACATCATTTACAAATTTGACTTTATTTGACCTGGCTAATATCTTGCTAGGTATAAGAGACCCTTCCCCTGAGAACATTTGTCAAGACACACTAGAGGAAATTAGCTAATTTTTTTTAAGTTTTATTTATTTATTTATTTATTCCATTTTGTCACCCTTGTTATTTTATTATTGTTGTGGTTATTATTATTGTTGTTATTGATGTCATCCGTGTTGGATAGGACAGAGAGAAATGGAGAGAGGAAGGGAAGATAGAGAGGGGGAGAGATAGACACCTGAAGACCTGCTTCACCACCTGTGAAGCAACTCCCCTGCAGGTGGGGAGCTGGGGACTGGATCCTTATGCAGGTCCTTGCCCTTTGTGCCACATGCTCTTAACCGAGTGCACTACCGCCAGATCCCTATTTTATTTTTTATTAGTAATTTAATAATGATTAACAAGATTATAAGATAATAGAGGTCCAATTCCATACAGTTCCCACCACCAGAGATCCATATCCTATCCCCTCCATTGGAAGGTTTGCTATTCTATATCCCTCTGGGAGTATGAATCAAAATTCTTTTTGGGTGCAGATGGTGGGAGTCCTGACTTCTGTAATTGCTTCTTTTCTGGACATGGACATTGGCAGGTGGATCCACACCCCCATCCTGTTTCTATCTTTCCCTAGTGAGTTGGACTCTGAGGAGGTGAGACTTCAGGACATATTGGTGAGGTCCTAACTGTCTCATTGTGCATTCACTTTAAGGATGCTTTTCTTAGAGATGCTCTCATTGCATCAATCAGCCCTTGTGGAGGGGGAATAGGGAAATGATACACAGAATAAACTGCACACACATTCATTGAGGCAGTACCATACATGAAAAGAGCTTCTCCACCAGTGACTACCATGTTTTATGTCACCCTGCTGTTTCATTGGGAACATTTGGTGAAATGATAAAACACTGCTTCTGCAGTAGGGCACCAAAGAAAAACACTGGGGTGAGGGTGAGGGTGGATATTTGGCTTCCTGGGGCGGCAGGGGGTGGGGTGGGTGGGTGGGATGGGACACAGTCTTTTGGTGGTGGGAGTGGTTTTTATGTACACTCCTATTAATTTTTAGTCATATAAATAACTAATTAATATGAGAGGGGAAAATTGATTGTATGTCTCAAACTTTTTAAAGCACAGACTGAGTCTTTTTAATACATAGGCTGAGTCTTTGATATGCTGACTCTCTCAAAAGCCTAGACCAGGGAGAACAGAAGCAACTGGTGGCACAACTATATACAAATAATGTCAAAGGACATAAATTTTGGGTATCGTACAGCAAATCCTAACAAAGGTATTTTTCAAAGTTAACCCAATTACCAAATAATGTGATTATAACAATAACTATCTATTGTCTTCTTGAACCCTAAGACAGCAGGAACCTCATATTTCCACTACAGAGCCTATATTTCCCCCAGTCCTGGAACCTTAGGGTGGGGCGCGCTTTCCTGCATGCTCCTCTCAATTCAAACCAAATAGTATTGCATTGCCAATCCCAACCTAATCAACGCAACAAGTACCACCTCAGCATGCTTCACTTCAGACTGTGTCCAGAGACTTCAGGTGTGAAATGACAACCCTTCAGCTTCATTACTCAGGTGAGACCTTTCCTTTCATAGGATTCTCTAATTCCATTCCAGGCGGTTCACTTCCTAACAAAGTCCCAAAACCTAGATATAGACCAGGTCCCGTGAGATAGAGCATATGTTCACATGTATCCATAAACTAGGGCAAAATATATACCTGAAAGCAAAAGTACACAAGAGTCTGCAGTGAGTACCCCCTAATACTTCATCTGCACTATTTCAGCCTTTAGGTCTATGATTGCTCAACAGTTTGTTTGGCTTTGTATGTTAACTCTCTTTTCGGCCACCAGGCTCCAGATGCTAGCATGACACCAAACAGACCTCCCTGGACAGATGACCCCACCAATGTGTCCTGGAGCTCCTCTTCCCCAGAGCCCCAAACTACTAAGGAAATAGAGAGGCAGGCTGGCAATGTGGATCGACCTGTCAACGCCCATGTTCAGCAGGGAAGCAATTACAGAAGCCAGACCTTCCACCTTCTGCACCCCATAATGACCTTGGGTTCATACTCCCAGAGGGTTAGAGAATAGGAAAGCTATCAGGGGAGATGTTGGGATACTGAGATCTGGTGGTGGGAATTGTGTGGAGTTGCACCCCTCTTATCCTATGGTTTTTGTTAATGTCTCCTTTTATAAATAAATTAAAAAAAATTTTTTTTAAATCAGGGCCTCCTAGACTATCATAGACCTCAAAGAGGCCAGTCAGACCAGGTCTGCATGAGTGTTGAGTGGATTAAGTGGTCAGGAAAGCTGTCAGTGAGCTTGGCGAGAGCAGTCGGAATGCAGAGGTGCAGGAGACAGACTATACTCAGAGTGTAAAGGATGGTGGTGGTGGTTACACAAAGTGGGGTTGACTTAGTGCCACTTGACTGTTCATGGGAAATTATTAAGATTTCAAGTGACTATATAAATATTGCATCACATAGATTCATCATAACAAAAAAGCAAAAGAGCAGCCCAAAGCCAAGCATGCACTTCGTGCAGTAAAGAGGCAAAAGACAACTACTGGATGGTTTCAGTCATACATGGAGTCTAGAGCTCTCTGGGGGTTCTCTTTGGGATGTGGGAGAGTGGAGACACAGAAGTTTGGTGGTAGGTGTGGTGTGAAACTATACCCTGTTGTCTTACAATCTTGTAATCCACTATTAGTCACACATAAATAAAGCAGTGAGGGGCTGGGTAGTGGTGCACCTGATTGAGAGTACATATTACAAGCCACAAGGACTCCAGTTTGAGCCCCCCGTCCCCACCTGCAGGGGAAAAGCTTTGTGAGTGGTGAAACAGGGCTGCAGGTGTCTCTCTCCCTCTCTATTTTCCTCTTCCTTCTCAATTTCTGACTATCGAATAAATAAAGATAATTTAAAAATACATTTTTTAAAAATCCACTAAAAAGAAAAAAAGCAAGCATGTAAAAGGTAAAGAAAGAACAAAAGTAAAGTTAGAAGAGATTGGATGTTATGAATATCTGTCTTATGGTGAAGAATGACTGAAGTCTTTTTGTATAGCCCAGCTGGAAGGAACAGTCAAAAATTCCTTACAGAGGACTCAAACATTCAAAAGAAGGATGAATGGAGGATATAAATTAAAGGTAAAGTCAAGTGAATGACCTTAAAAAGAAGAGGAGGGCCTGAATGGTGGTGCACCTGGTTAAGCTCACATGCTACCATGAGCAAGGACCCAAGTTCAAGCCTCCCACTCCCCACCAGCAAGGGCGGGACACGTCACAAGCAGTGAAACAAGTCTGCAGGTGTCTCCATTTCTTTCAGTCTTATCAAATAAAATAGAAAGGAAAAAAGAGAGAGAGAGAGGTATACTTGTGACTTGGAAAGAAAGAGAAGATGGGACCATGGGGAAAAATGAGTGAATATATACAAATAGAGACAGATAGTTGTAGAAATAATAGTTAACCCGTACCCATGACCTTGGGAGAACTACTGCACCTTCCAATAGAGGGAACAGGATACAGAACTCCGGTAGTAGGAACAGTGCAGAAATCATATCCTTGTTATCTTATAATTTTGTAAATAGAAAGGGCTGGATAGTGGTGCACCTGGTTGAGCACACATGTTACAATGAATAAGAATACAGGTTTGTGCCCCTGGTCCCCACCTGCAGGGGGAAAGCTTTGCAAGTGGTGAAGCAGTGCTGTAGGTCTCTCTCTCTCTCTCTCTCTCCCTCTCTCTCTTTCTCTCTCTCTCTCTCTTCCCTTCTCAATTTCTGGCTGTCTTTATCCAATAAATAAAAATAATAAGAAATTTAAAACTACTGATTTTATAAATCAATATTAAGTCACTAATAACATTTAATTTTTTTTTTAAAAAAAAAGTAAAAAACGGCCTCTGGGAGCTGTAGGTTGTTAAATGCCTGCAGCAGGCCCCACCAATAACCCTGATGACAAGAAAGAAGGAAGGGGGAGGAAGAAGAAAGAGGAGGAGGAGAAGAGGAGGAGGAAGAAAAGAAGAAAAAAGAGGAGGAGGAAGCAGGAAGAGGAGGAGAAAGAGGAGGAAGGGAAAAGAAAGGAGAAAAAGAGGAAGGAGAAGAAGAGGAAGAAGTAGTAGAAGAAGGAGGAGGAGGAGAAGAAGAGGGAGGAGGAGGAGGAGAAGTAGAAGAGGAAGAAGAAGGAAAAGAAAGAGAAGAAGGAGAAGAAGGAGGAGGAGGAGAGGAAGGAAGGAGAAGGAGAAGGAAAAGTCTGAAATCATTATGAAGAGGGAGGGCACAGAGTGGGAGATGCTGCTTGGGGCTGTGTGCAGGGAGGCAGCGTGTGGAGCTGAGGGAGCCAGCTCAGGATGTCCACTGTGGGATTGGGGAGGGTGCCCCCCAACTAGCCCACCAGAAAGCCATGAAAAGTGCCACGTAGCTTGTACTGAGTGAGAACAAGGAAGCGGCTTTTCTGGTGAGTCTTGTGTTTACTCTTGGTCACTTGCTCTCAGCTATGAGCTGGTCACTCTGAGCCCAGATAGCTAAGTCTTCTCAGGAGGACACAAACACTCCCGGGCTCCCTATGCCAATGTCTTCTCCAGGAATATCAAGACCTTGAGGTCTCAGACTTCAATGGGAAGAAGCCTCAGGATTCTGAAGAGATGACAGGCTACTAGGGCAATCAAACGCAAGTATCAGAAAGACCCCCAAAGAAGTGTGGCCAGTGCTTCCAGAAGAGTTTCTGGGGCCAGCGAGACTTGGTATCACTGGGGCCCCCTTACTTAGGCATCCTGTTTAATCAACCAGGACAAGAAACACACCAGGCAGCACTTGGTGAGTGGCAGGATTCTCCCTTGGGTTTCTCCCTTTTCTCGATTATGATCTTGTGTCTGCAAGTCTGTCCCTACTGGTCCGCGTCTCCATTGGTGCCATAGCTGAATGCAACTCAACTGGAAGTAGCTAGCAGCATGGAGCCCTGACAGCACTAAAGCATTTCATTTTATCTTGCTTGCCTTGCATATTCAGTTTTAGTTTTATAGGACTGAAAGCAGCTGAGGTCTGAGGTCCTCCTCAGGCACTTGACTCCCTTCAGGCGTCCTGCTGTGGTTGGCCACCCACAGCGGTCAGGACCCTTGTGGGCTGCAGACAGCAGGAGCTTGAAGAGGCGGGCAGGCGGGTGGTCTGGAGGAGTCTGTAATTAAAGCTCTTCAGACCCGCAGTCATAACCTCTACTGCTTGGTGCTGGAACATGACTCAACCCTCAAATCTCAGGCAGGACGTGGAGGCACAGAAAACCCAAGGGGCAAGAAGGAGAGGTTTACTATGCCCATGATGGGTGGGCAAAGGGACAAGTGTTAGAAGTGGGCTGAGCCTGGCTCAAAGTCACTGCAGTGGGCCCAAGAGCAGAACAAAGGGCAGGGAACTCCAAGGCTGAGCAAGCCATCATCACAGTCTGGGCTCAACCCACTGACCCTGCGGAGTGACACCTAAATGCCGCACTCCAAAGTTCCTGGAGCAGATCCTTCACACTGGTACCCTTAGCTCGGGAGTGCAGTGTGTGGCATGACCACTTCTGCCCTCCCCCTGCGCTTTCTCCACTTGCTCGAAGTCTCTCATCATTACACAACAGCCTCCTATGAGAAAATGCTTACTTATTCAATAGAATGTATTTCTTGAATTTTCAAATGCATAAAACAGGAGACCCCTGTGGCACCAGACAATGGTGCGCCTGGTTAAGCACACACATTATAGTGCGCATAGACTCAGGTTCAAGCCCCTGGCCCCCACCTGCAGGGGGGAAGCTTCACAAGTGGAGAAGCAGGATTGCAGGTGTCTCTCTGTCTCTTTGCCTCTTCATCTCCCCCTCCCTTCTCAATTTCTCTCATTATATAGCCAAGAATAAACTTTTTTATAAAGACATTTAGAGATATTTGACTTCAAGCAAGTCTTAGAGATGGCTTTTCACATTAGGAATGACTTTTAGACCTTTAATAGTTAGGGAGCTCAGAACCCAACAGGTCTGGCTTACTGAATTCAGAGACTTGATACATTTCTCACAGGCACTCCTTTGTCTTCAGGATGACTCCAGATGACAGTCTGAGACCATTTCCATTGTTGGCTTTCCAAAGGCTGAGAGGAATATCCCTGGAGCTGGAATTCCTGCCCAAGATGCCCTGGCTCCAAAACATAAACTCTTCTAGCTTTCTTCACCCGGTGGAGCGTTCTAGAAGATGGCCCGCAGAACAGCTGCACTCCCCGGCTCTCTTAGGATATATGTGTCTCCAGTGCATGTTTAGGAGACGGGATAGAATATGGTTGCAAGGCCACAGTCAAGCTCCACTAGTACACAGATAGACCCTTGTGCTCTGGGTTCAATTTATGTCCTTCTTTCCTAGAGCAAAGAGAGGGGCAAATTCAAGGGTCGGGCAACAGCTGTTTTCAGAAAAGCCATTTGCCTCCTGGGTATTTTTGGTGGTATTGCAGGAAGGGGAGTGGGCAAAATGCTAGGAGCTGGAGAGAAGAATAGCCCCATCCTAGGAGTAGCTGTATTTCATGGTGACCTCTAGAAAGGAGTAGAAATTGGATTCTCAGAAAGATAGAAATGGATCTGTCCTATGACCTGGAAATTCCTCTCCTAGGGATATATCCTAAGGAAACGAATACACCCATACAAAAGATCTGTGTATACCTATGTTCATAGCAGCACAATTTGTAATAGTCAAAACCGGGAAGCAGCTAAGGCATTCAACAACAAATGAATGGCTGAATAAGTTGTGATATACATGTATCAGCTATTAAGAATAATGAATCCACCTTCTTCACCTCGTCTTTGATGGAGCTTGAAGGAATCACATACATTAAATGTGAGATAAACCAGAAAGAGGAGAATGAATATGGATGATCTCACTCTCACTCACGGACAGAAGTTAAAAAATAAGAACAGAAAGGGAAACACAAAGCAGCACTTGGACTGGGTTTCATGTATTGAACCAAAGTAAAGGACTCTGGGGCAGAGGGTTTTCAGGTCCTAGTGCATGGTGATGGAGGAGAACCTAGGTTGGAACTGAGAGTATTTTACAGAAAACTGAGAAATTTTACACATGTACCAACAACTATACCTATTGTTAACCATTAATCCCCCGATAAAAAAATTAATTGGTCTCATAGAAAAAAAAAAAGAAAGAAAACAAAGAAACAGATATAGGAATAGGAAGGATTGTTTTATATGAAAGGCTTAGAAATATTAGCCCAGAGGTTACATAGTCTCCCAAGCTGAATATGGGCCCCAGATCAAATTGATGGGGTTTACAGTCAACAGTATTTATACAACTTTCCCATACTTGGGAGCTACTCTCTTCCCTGATCCAGCTTTCTAGTCCTTTTTCCAGCCATGACATCATCTTCCCAGACAATAATTCAGAGGTCAGGCTCAGGAAAAAATTAGTATAGTCATGGGCCCTTTGTAATATAACTAAAATAAGTCTACTAACTACAAAATGGAGACCCCCCAAATCTTCATCTACAATATGCCAGCCTTTAGGTTCCTGATTAGTGAACAATTTGTTTGGCTTTATATATTAACTCTTTTTTCAGCCACCAGGTTCCAGATGATACCATGATGCCAACAGGACTTCCCTTGATCCAGCTGTCTGGTCCTTTTTCCAGCCATGACACCATCTCCCCAGACAATAACTTGGGTCCGCCTACTTATCGGATGTCAGGCTCAGGAAAAAAAAAAAACTAGTATAGTCATAGCCCCCTGGAATATACCTAAAATAGACCTACTAGCTATTTCCAAAACGGAGACCCCAAATATTCATCTGAAATATTCTTGCCTTTAAGTTCATGATTAGTCAACAATTTATATGTCTTTATACATTAACTCTTTCTCAGCCACCACGTTCCAGATGCTACCATGATGCCAACCAGACTTCCCTGGGCAGATTCCACCAATGTGTCCTGGAGCCCCGCTTCCCCTGAGCCCTGCCCCACTAGGGAAAGAGAGAGACAGGCTGGGAGTTGGATCAACCTGCCAGTGCTCATGTTCAGAGGGGAAGCAATTACAGAAGCCAGACCTTCCACCTTCTGTACCCTATATTGACCCTGGGTCCATTCTCCAAGAGGGATAAAAAATAGGAAAGCTATCAGGGGAGGGGATGGGATAACGGAGTTCTGGTGGTGAGAACTGTGTGGAGTCGTACCCCTCTTACTCTATGGTTTTGTCACTGTTTCCTTTTTATAAATTAAAAAAAAATTATCCCAGCACAATGGTAGTAAGAAAGAAAAGGTGTGAGAAAGATTTTTTAAATGAGGAGAAATCCAATGAAGATGCTGAGAATAAAGAAATCTCTCATGTATTAGAAGCATCTTTAGAGAACATTTAACTGCTAACCCGGACTTTGTTCAGACCTTCTGAGATCATGTCTGTTCAATGGGGCTCTGACTGAGGTGGCTCATGCAGGCATCCTTGAGCAAGCCCACTAGAGGACATCTTGAGATGGAAAGAAACAAGGAAAATGGAGTGAAGTGTCAAGGCAGGTTCTCCACTGCATCAGATCAGACTGCTTTGTCCCGTTAATAAATATATTTGGGTGCATGTCATACTACAGGTGGTTAGGTTATTGAAGCAGCCCGAATCATATGGCATCAATAGGATGAAAGAAAGATCTACTTCACCTAACCGTTGTAAGATCTTCATTAAATAAGATATGAAACGGGACAGAAAAGGAAAAGACAAAGTGGAACTTGGGCTGGGTGGGGTGAGCTTCACCAAAGCAGAAGATTCTGGGGAAGGAGGAATTGGGAAGAGGTAAAGCAGGCCTAGAGGTCTTGAAGTACGATGACGTCAAAGGCACTAAGCTGAGTGTTCTGCAGACATCTGCTTCGTGGAGATGAAAAACTGTACCCATGTTTCAGCAACCGTACCGTAAACCGTTAACCCCACTATAAAACTGGCAACAACAGTAAATGAAATAATAGTATAATAAAATAATAGTATAAACACCTAGTGTTACACTTGGCATACAGCAAGCCCTTAATAAATGCAGATATCCTACTTATCCTTGTGGATCTCTTGCATTTAATCATATTTCCTGAAGCACAGGGCCAGAAATATTTTAAACATAAGAATGAACCTGAAAACCAGGCAATTCCCAGGAAATAAATAAAAAACTTTCAGCCATGCCACCCCCCTTTTTTATTTACTAATTTATTATTAGATAGAGACAGAGAGAAATTGAGAGAGGAGGGGGAGATAGAGAAGAAAAGAGATAGAGAGACACCTGTAGTTCTCCTTCACCACTCTTGAAACTTCCCCCCTGCAGGTAGAAGGCAGGGGCTTGAACCGGGGTCCTTGTGCACTGTAGTGTGTGCACTTAACTAGTCATCTGACTCAACTCCATCCAAATGGCTTGAAAAGAGATCCCACCGTCCCTTCCGCCATTAAATAATACTTGTGTTCTTGTCCTGGCACGCTATTTCTGAGGTCATGTTCGACATGCTGCCACAAGAGTACTAAGAGTTCCTGACTTGCTTCTCCATGGAATGTGCTGAGTGGTTGAGACACGTTATTTGAGTGTCTACGTTCCCACACCATTACCACTGAAGGTCCCTGAGATCATCTCAGGGCTCTAATGTACAGCATGGGTTTGGGTTACACATGCAAAGAAAATGTCTTCAGTTCTTCATCTGCTAGACCTACAGCAATGGACACAAAGTTCTCCACAGCCCATACTTTAGAATCCGGCCTTTCCTCTCCTTTGTATTTCCTATTGGGGAAAGACAGGCTCATGTATACGGAAGAAAATGCATTTTGTGGGGGTCAGGCGGTGGCACATCTGGTTAAGAGCACACATTATAGTGCACAAGGACCCAGGTTCAAGCTCCTGGTCCCCACCTGCAGGGGGAAAGCTTCATGAGTGGTGAAGCAGGTCTGCAGGTGTCTCTCTGTCTCTATCTCTCTCTATCTTCCCCTCCCCTTTCAATTTCTCTCTGTCTCTATCCAATAAGAAAATAATAAATAAATTTAAAAAGAAAATACACTTTGTTCCTCTGCCTAGAGGGAAGTAAAGTAAGGTCAAGATGCATGACCTGCCCATTATGTTCATATAAAACACGATATATACCAGACATAATGTTTGAAATCTACAGATTACTGTACTATATGTCATATTAAACACCTGTGCAAAATATTTTCGATGTGTAAAATATTGCAAATGCACAAAGTTCACATAGTAACTGGCAGAAGCAACAATGCTCACCATGCGATCCATTTGC